>NC_081772.1:16613010-16733010 GCF_963082965.1 Carassius carassius | reverse complement strand
AAAGAAACAAAACAAAAGACCGGGAGGGAACAGAAAGTTCGGGGCCCAGGGCCGAGCTGACAGGGCAAGTATCCCGGGTGGATCAGGTGGAACTGGAGCCATGCGGTCGAGACAGAAACCCACCAGGGCGGAGCAGAAGACCACCACATCCGTGCGGTCGAGACAGAAGCCCACCAGGGCGGCGCAGAAGACCACCACATCCGTGCGGTCGAGACAGAAGCCCACCAGGGCGGCGACAGAAGACCACCACAGCCGTACGGTCGAGGCATAAGCCCACCAGAGCGGCGCAGAAAACCACCACAGCCATGTGGTCGAGACAGAAGCCCACTAGGGTGGTGCAGAAGACCACCACAGCTGTGCGGTCGAGACAAAAGCCCACCAGGGCATCACAGAAGACCACCACATCCGTGCGGTCGAGACAGAAGCCCACCAGGGCGGCGCAGAAGCCCACCACAGCCGTACGGTCGAGACATAAGCCCACCAGGGCGGCGCAGAAAACCACCACAGCCATGTGGTCGAGACAGAAGCCCACTAGGGCGGTGCATAAGACCACCACAGCCGTGCGGTCGAGACAGAAGCCCACCAGGGCAGCGCAGAAGACCACCACAGCCGTGTGGTCGGGACAGGAGCCCACCAGGGCGGCGCCGAAGACCACCACAGTGAGATCGATGACACAGGAGAGCAAGTCTGGTTAGGCAAGTCTGAAACAGAGAACATGGACAGGTTAAGGGTGGCCTCCGTGGCCACGACAGGATAAGTCGCACGCTCAGAGAGTTCGGCTGAGATGTGACGAGGATCTGGAAGTTCCGCAGAGATGGGGAGACGTTCTGGTAGTTCAGCAGAGACTTGGAGAGGCTCTGGTAGTTCAGCAGAGACGTGGAGAGGCTCTGGTAGTTCAGCAGAGACGTGGAGAGACTTTGGTAGTTCCGCAGAGATGTGGAGAGACTCTGGTAGTTCAGCAGAGACGTGGAGAGACTCTGGTAGATCCGTGGTGTTTAGACTGGATTCAGAGAGATCAATGGTGACTTGACTCTGCTCATGAAGATCATTGGTGACCTGACTCTGCTCATGAAGATCATTGGTGACCTGACTTTGCTCATGAACATCATTGGTGACCTGACTTTGCTCATTAAGATCATTGATGACCTGACTTAGCTCATGAAGATCATTGGTGACCTGACTTTGCTCATGAAGATCATTGGTGACCTGCCTTTGCTCATGAAGATCATTGGTGACCTGCCTTTGCTCATGAAGATCATTGGTGACCTGCCTTTGCTCATGAAGATCAATGGTGACTTGCCTTTGCCCATGAAGATAGTCGGTGACTTGACTTTGCCCATGAAGAACACTGGTGACTTGCCTTTGCCCATGAAGAACACTGGTGACTTGACTTTGCCCATGAAGAACACTGGTGACTTGACTTTGCCCATGAAGATCACCGGTGACTTGACTTGACTCCTGAGGTCTAACTGTGGTAGTGCTTAACTCATGAGTGTCATGAGTTATATTATTAATTCCTCATTGTCATTAGGATATGTCCCCAAAACCTTCAAACTGGCTGTTATTAAGCCTCTCATCAAAAAACCACAGCTTGACCCCAAAGAACTAGTTAATTATAGACCAATCTCGAATCTCCCTTTTCTGTCCAAGATACTAGAAAAGGTGGTATCCTCACAATTATATTCCTTCTTAGAGAAAAATGGTATATGTGAGGATTTCCAGTCAGGATTTAGACCGTATCATAGTACTGAGACTGCTCTCCTTAGAGTTACAAATGATCTGCTCTTATCATCTGATCGTGGGTGTATCTCTCTATTAGTTTTATTGGATCTTAGTGCTGCGTTTGACACAATTGACCACAAAATTCTTTTGCATAGACTTGAACACTTTGTTGGCATCAGTGGAAGTGCATTAGCATGGTTTAAATCGTACTTATATGACCGCCATCAGTTTGTAGCAGTGAATGAAGATGTATCCTATCGATCACAAGTGCAGTATGGAGTACCTCAAGGCTCAGTACTAGGGCCGCTACTCTTCACGCTCTATATGTTACCCTTGGGAGATATCATCAGGAAACATGGTGTTAGCTTTCACTGTTATGCTGATGATACTCAACTCTATATTTCTTCACAGCCCGGTGAAACACACCAATTTGAAAAACTAATGGATTGCTTAGTCGATATAAAAAACTGGATGACAAGTAATTTCTTACTGCTAAATTCTGAAAAAACAGAGGTGTTAATTATAGGACCTAAAAACTCCGCTTGTAATAACCTAGAACACTGTCTAAGACTTGATGGTTGCTCTGTCAATTCTTCGTCATCAGTTAGGAACCTAGGTGTGCTATTTGATCGCAATCTTTCCTTAGAAAGCCACGTTTCTAGCATTTGTAAAACTGCATTTTTCCATCTCAAAAATATATCTAAATTACGGCCTATGCTCTCAATGTCAAATGCAGAAATGTTAATCCATGCTTTTATGACCTCAAGGTTAGATTATTGTAATGCTTTATTGGGTGGTTGTTCTGCACGCTTAGTAAACAAACTACAGCTAGTCCAAAATGCAGCAGCAAGAGTTCTTACTAGAACCAGGAAGTATGACCATATTAGCCCGGTCCTGTCAACACTGCACTGGCTCCCTATCAAGCATCGTATAGATTTTAAAATATTGCTTATTACCTATAAAGCCCTGAATGGTTTAGCACCTCAGTATTTGAATGAGCTCCTTTTACATTATAATCCTCTACGTCCGCTACGTTCTCAAAACTCAGGCAATTTGATAATACCTAGAATATCAAAATCAACTGCGGGCGGCAGATCCTTTTCCTATTTGGCGCCTAAACTCTGGAATAACCTACCTAACATTGTTCGGGAGGCAGACACACTCTTGCAGTTTAAATGTAGATTAAAGACCCATCTCTTTAACCTGGCATACACATAAAATACTAATATGCTTTTATTATCCAAATCCGTTAAAGGATTTTTAGGCTGCATTAATTAGGTAAACCGGAACCGGAAACACTTCCCATAACACCCTATGTACTTGCTACATCATTAGAAGAATGGCATCTACGCTAATATTTGTCTGTTTCTCTTTTGTTCCGAGGTCACCGTGGCCACCAGATCCAGTCTGTGTCCAGATCAGAGGGTCACTGCAGTCACCCGGATCCAGTATGTATCCAGACCAGATGCTGGATCAGCACCTAAAAAGGACCTCTACATCCCTGAAAGACAGCGGAGACCAGGACAACTAGAGCCCCAGATACAGATCCCCTGTAAAGACCTTGTCTCAAAGGAGCACCAGGACAAGACCACAGGAAACAGATGATTCTTCTGCACAATCTGACTTTGCTGCAGCCTGGAATTGAACTACTGGTTTCGTCTGGTCAGAGGAGAACTGGCCCCCCAACTGAGCCTGGTTTCTCCCAAGGTTTTTTTCTCCATTCTGTCACCGATGGAGTTTCGGTTCCTTGCCGCTGTCGCCTCTGGCTTGCTTAGTTGGGGACACTTCATCTACAGCGATATCGTTGACTTGATTGCAAATAAATGCACAGACACTATTTAATTGAACAGAGATGACATAACTGAATTCAATAATGAACTGCCTTTAACTATCATTTTTTCATTATTGACACTGTTTTCCTAATGAATGTTGTTCAGTTGCTTTGACGCAATGTATTTTGTTTAAAGCGCTATATAAATAAAGGTGACTTTGACTTTGACTTTGAGTGTCAATGGTGACTTGACCTGACTCTGGAGTGTCAAAAGTGATTTGACCTGACTCTGGAGTGTCAATGTTGACTTTACCTGACTCTGGTGTGTCAACGGCAACTTGACCTGACTCTGGAGTGTCAACGGTGACCTGACCCGACTCTGGAGTGTCAACGGTGACCTGACCCGACTCTGGAGTGTCAACGGTGACCTGACCCCACTCTGGAGTGTCAACGGGAACCTGACCCGATTCTGGAGGGTCAACGGGAACCTGACCCAAGTCTGGAGGTTCAACGGGAACCTGACTCGACTCTGGAGGGTCAACGAGAACCTGACTCGACTCTGGAGGGTAAACTGTGGCTGTAATCTTGTGCAGAGGCGCTGGACAAGCGGCCATCGTGTGCCATGGCTCTGGGCTTGCGGCCATCTTGCACAGTGGCACTGAGCTGGTGGCCATATTGTGCAGTGGTGCTGGGCTGGCGGTCCTCCTGTCTGTAGACCCCGGTCTAGAGTCGGCCATCCCACCGGGAGAGACAGGTGTGGCTGGGGTATCCCACGGAGACCGATGTTGTAGGTACAAAATGAACCCCCAAAAATCAATTCTGGCACAGGGTTATCCAGACCGGCGTTGAAAAGGTCTTTCAGGGCCGCATCATTATATCCCATTCCACCCGCCAGAACACTCACCTCATTCCCCTCTTGACGGAGGGTGGTTAATTTGAGGAATTTCGCCCTCCGCTCCTCCACACTGGCTGGGGAACGGACACAAAGTCCCACAACGCTGGATCTAGACATGATGGAGTCCTTCTGTAACGATCGGGAACACAGGAGACGAGAGATCTAAGAGCAGTGTGAGTTTTATTGGGTAATCCAAAATCAAAATCCAAAAACAGGCAAAAGGTCATAACCAGGAACATCCGTCCAAAAACAAAACAAACAAGAACAAGAAACAAAAAACTAGAACCACAAGGGAATGCGAGGAAACTTGGTGACAAAAGGTAAGGACTCCATGAAACAAACAGCAAACAGACCGGTATAAATAGGCAGGATAATGACTATGAAGTGAAGACACCTGAGTGCAATTAACAGGTGTGCAATTACTGTGATGAAGGGACAAGGCCTTGTGAGAATTGTAATGCCTGCGGTGAGGTGCCTATGGGGAAGTGAGACCACTAGTGGAGACCCAGGGAAACACAGAACAGACACCGTGACAGAAGCTCCATTGAGAGACTTTTAGGTAGCCGTGACCACCCGCACAGATGGGCCCATAAATATCAACCTCCACACTCTTGCCAACAAGTCACTTGTTAAGATCAGTGAACATGTTCACATATACTGCATTGAAATGAACCAAAAGCCACAAGCTCAATGATTTGTGCACATAAATATTATATTATAATAAAAAATATTATAATAGATCCATGAGGAAAGATTCAGTGGTTTTGACCTCAACAGGTCATGTTTAGAGGTGCTGGGGATGATGCACTCCATTTATTTCCATGCCTGTAGGGAATATCAAAACACACACACACCTGTTTTCAGCAGGACAGCACCAGTTCTTCCATTTTCCTGTTTAGTTAGAGTGGGCAGCTAACTCCCTTTATCTGCCTTTTCCTACTGCTGTTGATGAAGTCATGTGGAATGAGTAAGTTACAGTCTGAATCAAAATGCCATATACTCTGAAGAGTGTCATATCAATGTACATTATACAAAGCTCTCATCTGTCAGTGGTGAAGAGAGAAGGGGGAAGAGGGGAAAGAGAGAGGGAAGTTTATGTGATCTAAATTACTTAATGCAATAAAACAGGACTAGCAAGCCTTTCTGCCACCATTGCTTTCAGAGTCTGGTAAAGCAATGATGCATTCAGAAAGCATCCTATATAAACTTTGATTTAATGGAGATTGTCAGAGTTTATCACTTTAGTCTCCTCCATCCTCACATCCCATTCCTCTCTATCTTTCTCATAAACTTACTCATCCCTGTTGAAAAGACCTGCATATGTTTTGGATGCTGGTTTGCTGTTGCTTCACTGAGGCTTCTTAAAGTCGCAATAAAAAAGTACCTGACAGATATTTTCTACTGATTGTGATGTACTACTGAGCGAAACAAGTTATCAAAAAAAAAAAAGTGGAGGCAGATCTGAATGTGAGCTTGCAAGCAAATATTAGAAAGGGGCTTAGCTTACATGGACAAAATGATTGGGAAAGTCTGACTCATGTCACCAGAGATATTCACTGAATGATTCTTTGGGAAACCCAAAATCATTCTCCTGTGGCATCACTGCAAGTCTCTCTTTTGGAACCTTTATTTTTAAGAGTAAGGCTTGTTTTAGAAACATGGTCGCTTGTCAACCAGCACTAATCAGCTTGAACCAGCTAAAACCACCTATCATTATCCAAAACACCAGCTTAAGAATTTTTTACCAACAGGCTCAAACCAGCCTGAACCTGCATGGAAGTTTTGTTTATTACATTAGATAATTATTCAATGGTTTATTCGTGAAAGACCATTGTGATTAAAAATATCTATCTGCATGTATAATTTAAATATATTTGTTTTAATGGAAACATTTGACACTTCTATTATGAAACACCTAGAGCCACGAGTGGTATTTCCCATGGTCAGCTCTCATGGCATTAGCATGTGCTGCTGGCAAAAAAAGCTGGGCAGGAAACACAAAACAGGTCATTTACCACTACAAAAACTGAAGCAGGAGCTCAACACAGGCTGTGGATGCAGCAACTGGTTGATAAGCCTGTTCTTTTGTCACAGATAAACTCCTGTACACCTACATTCACCTTTGTTTTAGCCTGAGAACTGCCCAAGAAACACACTAATTTCTGTGCTTAACAAACCAACTGTATGACTGGACACAGAGATACTGCACTCAGCATCTTTATCTGTGTAAAAGAGCCTATAGCCTATAATGCCTGAGTCCCGGCCAAGATGGCCGCCACACCCGAGCCTCGCCTTGCCACAGCCTTCACATCAGAGCCTCGTCACACCACGGCCTTCACATCAGAGCATCGTTACGCCACGACAACCAAACAAGTTTCCCCTAAGGATTTTTTGGGGGGAAGGGGGGCAATAGTATCCATGCTCCTGTGGATGCCAGGACTGAAGAGACCACGACTAAAGAGACTGATTGCTAATGTGATGGACCCACCACTGATGTCAGTGCAAGTGGCTGACATCCAAGTGGTTTCTATGCTCTTAAGCCCGGTAGGCATCCCACTGTCTGCTGCACTGCCCATGATGGTGGTCACCATTTTGAGCATGTGGGTTGCACACAGTGCTCCAGATGCCTCTTCCATCCACAAGTCTGCTCCAGAGGCCTCTTCTGTACATGAGTCTGCTCCAGGGGCCTCTTCTGTCCATGAATCTGCCCCAGAGGCCTCTCATTTCCATCAATCCACTCCAGTGCCTCCAGAGGTGGCGGCGTCCACTGCAGAACCTCCAGAGGTGGAAGCATCTGCTGCAGAACCTCCAGAGGTGGGAGCATTTGCTGCAGAACCTCCTGAGGTGGGAGCATTTGCTGCAGTACCTCCTGAGGTGGGGGCATTTGCTGCAGTACCTCCAGAGGTGGAGGCATCTGGTGCAGAACCTCCTGAGGTGGGAGCATTTGCTGCAGTACCTCCTGAGGTAGGGGCATTTGCTGCAGAACCTCCTGAGGTGGGAGCATTTGCTGCAGTACCTCCAGAGGTGGAGGCATCTGGTGCAGAACCTCCTGAGGTGGGAACATTTGCTGCAGTACCTCCAGAGGTGGAGGCATCTGGTGCAGAACCTCCTGAGGTGGGAGCATTTGCTGCAGAACCTCCTGAGGTGGGGGCATTTGCTGCAGAACCTCCTGAGGTGGGGGCATCTGGTGCAGAACCTCCTGAGGTGGGAGCATATGCTGCAGAACCTCCTGAGGTGGGAGCATTAGCTGCAGAACCTCCTGAGGTGGGAGCATTTGCTGCAGTACCTCCTGAGGTGGAGGCATTTGCTGCAGAACCTCCTGAGGTGGGGGCATCTGGTGCAGAACCTCCTGAGGTGGGGGCATTTGCTGCAGAACCTCCTGAGGTAGGGGCATCTGGTGCAGAACCTCCTGAGGTGGTGACTCATGAACTCACTGTCTGTCCTGCCATGGCCATGGAGGCTGTTCATGAACTCATAGTCTGCCCTCTCATGACCAAAGAGGTCATTTATGAAAATTCTGCTGCATGCCTTCTTTCTCTGCCTGCAAAACCATGGCTTCCTTCTCTGCCTGCTCCGCCATGGCTCCCTGCTCTGTCGGCTCCGCCATGGCTCCATGCTCCTCTGGATCTTCTCCATGGTCCAGGGCCTCCAGTGCTGCACGGTCCAGGCCCACATCTGCTTCATTGTCTGTCACTGCTACACGGCTCAGGTCCTCCAGTGTATCAATAGCCGCATTTCCACTGTCGGGCCAAAAGCAGTTGTGCTAATGCGTGCCAGGGCCAGTCGCTTTCCACTGTCACATTCGGTGCTTGATCATGCCTTGTCAGTGCTTCCTCTGAGCCAATGGCCTGGCTTTTTTGGCCCGACGAAAACCTTGGGACAAAGCGGGCCGGCTGGAGCTAGAGGAGTGGTTATTAACAAAGGTGGAGTTTCTCCGTTACCATAGTAAACATGGTAAATGTGTCCACTTGAAGAAATCAGACATCAGCTTCTTATTCTCTATTACAGTCGTGTATTTATTTACTAACACATTATATCTGTCATAAGTCTCGTCTCTAGAGTTTAGCTCTGCGTAGCCTATGTCATAGAAATATAATAATGTTTTTTGTTCGGGAGCTTTTATAAAAATATAGAAATTATGATTCTTTCTAAATGTGATGTATATAGGCTACTGTGACTACAAATAAACATAAACAGACTCGACTGAATAAGGAGGCTATTTTCATAACGCTTTATTTCTGTGTGAAATTTTCAATTATGATAAATTAATTCATCATGATCAATATATCACTTATTATAGTAGAACATCAATGCTTTTTGATTTAAATATTTAACAAACCATGCAAACAAACGGCCGCTTTTATCATGTTCGTTATCATGTTTTGTGATCGCGCTAGTTCCAGTGACTTATTTCTCGTTAGTTTTTTGATAACTTCTCTTTGTTGGTAAAATGATGGGGTTGTATGACGTTGTTCTAGAGGGGCATGTAAAGGGCAGGTTTTAGTGAAGCGCAGTGAAGCTTCTTGCCCGACGGTGGAAACGCAGCGCTATTTTGGCCTCGGTGCTACAGGTCCGAGGCTATTAGCTCCATCCGGCCCATTTTAAGCACTGGCTACTGTCTGCCACTGCACCATGGCCCATGCTCTTGTCCTATGCTCCACAGCCCAGGCCCATCACTGTTCTGCGATTCAGACTCTGTTCCCCTCCATCCCTCCCCCTATTCTGCTTGTGCTCTACCACCCTCCTGGATTTTTAGGGTTTTGTTCTGTGTGGTTAGGGCGTCTGGAGCCGCCCTTAAAAGGAGAGGACATGTAATGTGGGGTTTTGAGGTTTGTTTCATGTTCTTGTTTTAATGTCTTTTATTTTTTATTTGATTTATGCTGTTTGTGTCATGCCTCCCTTGCCCTTATGTACTCCTGCTACTGGTTCCTTGGTTCATTGTGTCATGTTCTGATTGGTTGTCTTGGTCATGTGTCCTGTCTCTCATTTGTTAGTTCATGTCATATGACCTGTATTGTTTGGTATAAATAGCCCAGTCATTTTTGTTCTTTGTCTAGCTTTAAACTGAGTAACCTGCTGTTTGGTGAGTTGTGTTTCTGTTATGCCAAGTCTGTTTCCGGTCAAAAGTGGTTATTTTATATATATATATAGTATACCAAACAATACAAAAATATTTGTCAGTACTTGATTATACTGAACATACATTTTTATGCAGAATATATATATCACAGACATTCAGATCTGAGAGTTATCACATACAAGCAGGGTGCGATTTACCGGGGGGGATGTGTGGGATTTCCCCCTTTCTGGTCAATGTATCCCTGCCTCTGCTGAATTATTTTTATCCCCAGTGGGGATAAATTTATCCCCCCCTCAAAGTGATAAGTGCTACTACACTAATGGCGAGACAGATCACAAAACTTATCACAGATCCGTGGTTTGATTAAAGTCAATTTTATTTTAAAATGCGCTACTTTGGCTGGCTCTGATATAGCTGGCACGCAGCCTCTCTGTATTCACCACTCTGCAGACTTGCTCAATGTCCTGCCCACGGCACTATCTGATTGGTTACACCTCACAAGTAATAGCCTATCAACACTTACGAGACGGTTGAAGCCGGTCCGCTGGGCAATAGATTTGCTAACTTGGCGACTTTGTCGCTAGATTTTTGACTTTTTGGGCAATTATGTAGTATTTAGTCTCTGAGACTCTCTGGTGCTGCTGCGCGAGGTCTCTCTTTCCCAGCGCAAGCCTCTCTCTCTGCTTCTGCCGTGTTCAGCGAGCGCAGAGAGGAACAGCACTTTCAGTTAAAAAAAGAAAAGATATTCTGTTGCTTCTAACTCTATTTTACAAGCAAGTATAGCCGACATCAGTCACAGCACAACCACTGACTTTATCGTATGTGTATTTGATTTCATTAGTGCAGATTAATGTTTGAGAGTTGGACTGGTTATGTAGTCTTAATGGACCGCGTTTCAGTCATTATAATATTCATTCCGTTGTCTGAAAACAGAAACATTAAAATATAGTAATAAAAAAAGCTTTATTGAGAATTAAATTAAATGGCTAAATTAAATTGCAGTATGTGAGCATAGGGTGGCAATACAATATCTCACCCCATCTCCGTCAGCGCACTCAATGGACAGTCACTACCTACTCTCTCACACATCATGGATTTCATCACACTCATCACCTCTGGTAATCACTCCGAAGAGACTCAGTTCCTCCTTATGGACTCACCTCACGCTCCCATCGTCCTGTGCCACCCCTGGCTCAGGAGGCACAATCCCCGCATAAACTGGATTCTGGGTACTGTCACTGAGTGGAGCACTCGTTGTCATAAGTCTTGTCTTTTATCTGCTTGTCCCACGGTGTCTGTTTCTGTTTTGCAGGATGAGACTGTGGATCTGTCTAACGTGCCCAAGGAGTACCTCGACCTGAAGGAGGTGTTCAGTAAGTCCCGGGCAGCTTCTCTCCCTCCACATCATCCCTACGATTGTGCTATAGACCTAGTGCCGGGTAAGTCTCCGCCTAAGGGCAAATTATACTCTTTGTCTGTTCCCGAGAGGGAGGCCATGGAGAAATACATTTCTGATTCTCTGGCAGCCAAGATCATTCGCCCTTCCTCTTCTCCAGCAGGGGCGGGGTTCTTTTTTGTGGGGAAGAAGGACGGTTCCTTGCGACCTTGTATAGATTACCGGGGGCTGAACAACATCACGGTTAAGAATACCTATCCTTTGCCATTGATGTCTTCGGCCTTCGAGAGGTTGCAAGGAGCATCCGTCTTCACTAAATTGGACTTGCGTAATGCTTATCATTTGGTCCGCATCAGGGAGGGGGATGAGTGGAAGACCGCTTTTAACACCCCCAGAGGGCACTTTGAATACTTGGTTATGCCCTTCGGGCTTTCCAACGCGCCTGCGGTCTTCCAGGCACTCGTCAATGATGTGTTGAGAGACATGGTTGATCACTTCATATATGTCTACCTGGATGACATATTGATATTTTATTCGTCTCTCCAGGAACATGTTCAACACGTCAGACGAGTGCTTCAGCGGCTGTTAGAGAATGGTCTTTTTGTCAAGGCGGAGAAATGCGAATTTCATGCACAATCTGTTTACTTCCTAGGGTACATCGTCTCGTCTGAGGGAATTCGCATGGATTCTGACAAGGTTAAGGCTGTGGTGGATTGGCCAAGTCCAGATTCCCGTAAGGCCCTACAGCGGTTTCTGGGGTTCGCCAATTTCTACCGGCGTTTTATTCGCAACTTCAGCCAACTAGCCGCGCCTCTGACTGCCTTGACCTCCCCCAGAACGGCTTTCAGGTGGTCAGATGCAGCCGAGGCTGCATTTGCTGAACTGAAGAGTCACTTCGTTTCGGCTCCCATTCTGATTGCCCCTGATCCATCATGTCAGTTCGTGGTGGAGGTCGATGCGTCAGAGGTGGGGGTAGGAGCAGTTCTTTCCCAGCGGTCTCCCTCAGATAACAAGATACACCCTTGCGCGTTTTATTCTCACCGTTTATCTCCTGCGGAAAGTAATTATGATATTGGTAACAGGGAGTTGTTGGCGGTCAAATTAGGAGTGGCGTCACTGGTTAGAGGGTTCGGGGGTTCCCTTTATCGTCTGGACTGATAACAAGAACTAAGAGTATATACGATCAGCTAAAAGGCTCAATTCCAGGCAGGCTTGGTGGCCACTTTTTTTCGGTCATTTTGATTTTACTCTATCGTACCGCCCGGGCTCCAAAAACATCAAGCCCGATGCTCTTTCTCGTATTTTTGGTCCGTCCGAACGCCTGTCTACTCCCGAGTGTATTCTTCCTGAGACATTAGTGGTCTCCACTCTGACATGGGAGGTCGAATCGAAGGTCCTGGCGGCCTTAGAAGGGGTAATGCCTCCGCCCGCATGCCCACCGAACCGTTTATTTGTGCCGGATTAATTAAAGTCCTGCGTCATTAAGTGGGGTCATTGCTCTAACATTGCTTGCCATCCAGGGGTTAATAGAACCAGGTGTTTGGTCAAGCAACGATTCTGGTGGCCAGGTATGGCTCGTGACATCCGCAATTTTTTTTTGGCTTGCTCGGTTTGCGCCACTGGTAAGACTTCCAACCGTCCTGCAGATGGGTTACTCGAACCGCTGTCTGTCCCTTCGAGACCCTGGTCCCACATTGCGCTAGATTTTGTCACTGCCCTCCCACCCTCCCAAGGGTATACGGTTGTTTTGACCGTTGTGGACCGGTTCTCGAAGGCGACACATTTCATACCCTTGGCCAAATTACCTTCTGCCAAGGAGACAGCGGTCGCTGTCATTGACCACATCTTCCGGATACATGGCCTCCCGGTGGATGTGGTTTCTGACAGGGGGCCCCAGTTTGTGTCCAAATTTTGGCAGGAGTTTTGTAAGTTGCTGGGGGCAACGGTTAGTCTTTCCTCTGGGTTCCATCCCAAGACCAATGGTCAGACCGAGAGAGCCAACCAGGATTTAGAGCGTATGTTGCGATGTTTGGCGTCTAAGAATCCTTCCTCCTGGAGTCAACAACTCTCTATGATTGAGTACGCACATAACTCGTTACCAGTGTCTTCTAAGGGCCTCTCCCCGTTTGAATCTAGCTTAGGTTACCAGCCACCTGTTTTTCCCAGTCTGGAATCCGAAGTCGCGGTTCCCTCTGCCCACGCCTTTGTCCAGAGGTGCCGCCGCACCTGGAACAGAGCCCGTGAGACTCTGTTGCAGGTGAGGGCACGCACCAAGGCTAAGACCGTTCGCCACCGGTCAAGGCCACCCGTATACGTCGTTGGTCAAAAAGTGTGGCTTTCTACCAAGAATATTCCGCTCCGCTCCGATCCTAATAAACTTGCTCCCAAATTCAATGGCCCGTTTACTGTCACCAAAATCATTAGTCCGGTGGCAGTCCACCTCAAATTGCCTCCAGCGTACAGGAGGATTCATCCCGCCTTTCATGTTTCCAAAATTAAACCAGTTTTTCATTCACCGCTTAATCCGCCTGCCACGGTTCCTCCACCGCCGCGACTCGTAGACGGGGAACCAACCTATTCGGTTAACCGTATTCTGGACTCGAGGCGGAGGGGACGTGGATTCCAGTACTTGGTGGACTGGGAAGGTTACGGTCCGGAGGAGAGAAGTTGGGTACCTGCCCGGGACATTCTGGATCACTCCCTTATCGATGATTACAATCGACAGGTAAGGGGTGGTGGGAACGCCGAGAGGCGTTCCTAGGAGGAGGGGTACTGTCACGGTTCTCAGATATATGGTGTCATCTTGTTGTCTGTGTGTAGGTTGCGGAGTGTATCACCTGATTGTTCTGTGTGGGCGTTGCCGTTGATTACTGATCAGCGGCAGCTGCGGCTTATTACATCTTGCCTATATTAACGCCTTGTCTTTCGTCTCATGTTTGTCAGATCGTTTGTTTGGAGTCCTGGTGTTTGTTCGTGTCTCTCATGTTGTTTCCTGCTCAGGCTTTCTCGTCGCTGTTTCCTGTTGCCTGTCTGTTCCTGTGGAATTATTCCGGATTTCCTCGTTCTTCTCGTCAGCCTCAGTTACTTCACGGACTTCACTCACCACGGACACCATCGCCCATCAAGGTCCCTGTGTTGCCATCTCTCCTGCTGCTTTATTGTCTTGTCATTGATTGTACATCTGACTTATTCAGCGTTAAGCTCTATTAAAGGAGAATTTAACTTGCAATTGCATCCAGTCTTCTTTGCCGTGACATAAAATGTTAGATGTCAGTATTTTGCTTGTTTTATTTCTAAATTATTGAGCTTGTAATTTATTCCTATGATGGCAAAGCTAAATATTCAGGTTTTTTTTTCTTTTTCATTCTAATATGCTGATTTGCTGCTCATTATAAATGTTGAAAACAGTTTTACTGCTTAATACTGTATGTTTGTGATAATCGTAATACTAAAAACTTTTCTGAAAGAAAAGGAATTAAATTTAAATCTTTTTGTTCCGATGTAAAAGCCTTTACTGTCATTTAAAGGGTTAGTTCACCCAAAAATTAAAATTAGTCTGCGTTTTACTTACCCCCGAGGCTTCCTAGGTGTATATGACTTTCTTCTTTCAGACAAATCCAGTCGGAGTTATATAAAAAAATTGTCTTTGATCTCTCAAGCTCTATCATTGCAGTCAGCAGGTGTTGCATTGCTTCAGTCTAAAAGATGTGAAATAAAAAGTGCCCTTTCATGGAAAAAAAAGTGTCTACGGGGGTGAACAAAGGCCTCCTGCAGTAAATTGAAGAAAAATATCCATATTCAAAACATAATAATCACTTGAATCATGTCACTTCTAAATGTGGCACGTGCAAAGCTTACTTCATACAAAATTCCCCTGGAACTGCTTCCGTTTTCAACAGTGAGCGCAAGCTAGAGTCAATTGATTATTACATTTTGAATATGAATATTTCTTTTTACAAAAACACATTGATTCGCTACAGGAGGCCTCTGTTCACCCCCGGAGCCATGTGACGTTTTTTAATTAAAAAAACAATGTGAAACCAGCATTCAGCATGAGTCATAACTAAGATTATTATCCTTTACATTTCAAATCAGCACAAACATCTCACACTCTCTGGAAGCACTCTCGGGCTCCCTGCTGCTCCCTCCAGAGATCTAGAGTTTATTTCACTCTGGTCCTGTGAATATAGGAGAAAGAGGGGGTCGAGAGTCATGCAGACAGAGAGATGGCAGGTGCTCTGGCATCTCTCATGCTGTGCTCTGCTCTTTGAGGATTCCATCACTTAAAAGGGCAGCTATCTCATTCCCCTTATGCACCACACTCACAATCCTGCTGCATGATCTCACTAACAATTTCTGCTGATCATTCCCAATCACAACCACCTTTTAAGCTTTTTTGTCAAGACCTTCCTGCATTTAATCAGAATTGACTCAGAAATCATATGAGCCTAATTTAAGGTTGTGAACACCTGCCATCACCGCTACCTCCCCATGTGAGATTTGATCCAAGGAGCTCAGAATACCAGACACACGGCAATCACATTCCACACAAACTCTCATTAGATGCGCCAGCTTCCAGTGCCCACAATTAAATTATCCTGTATTTTCAGGAGTAAATAATAAAATCTAACCAGTCACGAGACAATAAGTACTAAGTATTACCATGGTAAGATTATCTTTTTACTTTATTAGAAATCATTATCCCATTTCCATGTCAGAGTAAAAAATTATATAAAAGGTGATTTGCAACTTTAAATCTGTGAATTTGTATATTATATATAGATAATTACAATTAGAAATTATAATAAATAAACCAATGTAACATGACATTATTATAATTTTTTTTATATATATATATGTATATACACTACCGGTCAAAAGTTTGGGATCAGTAAGACTTGCAATGTTTTATAAAGAAGTCTCTTATGCTCATTAAGGCTGCATTTATTTGATTAAAAGTACAGGGGGAAAAAATCTGTAATCTTTCAAAAACTTATTACAATATAAAATAATGGTTTCTATTTTGATATACTTTAAAATATAATTTATTTCTGTGATGCAAAGCTGAATTTCCATCAGCCATTACTCCAGTATAAAGTGTTCCATGATCCTTAAGAGATTTTTCTAATATGCTTATTTATTATTAGAATGATCGATGCTGGCAACAGTTGGGCTGACAAATATTTTTTTGCAAACTGCTATATTTTTTTTTCAGTATTCTTTAATGAAAAAAACGTTAAAAAGAACAGCATTTATTCAAAATATAAATCTTTTCTAACAATATAAATCTTTGCTATCACTTCATAACAATTTAACACATCCTTGCTGAAAAAAAGTTTTAATTCCTTTCAAAAAAAAAAGAAAGAATACAAATTTATTGACCCCAATCTTTTGAACTCTAGTGTATATTGTTAGAAAAGGTTTCTAATTTATATAAATGCTTTTCTTTTTAACTTTTTATTCATCAAAGAAAAAAATAAATAAAAAAAAGTAAAAAACAGTTTCCAGCATTGATAATAAATAAGCAAATTAGAATGATTTCTGAAGGCTCATGTGACACTGAAGACTGGAGTAATAATGCTGAAAATTCAGCTTTGCATCACAGGAATAAATATGAGTTTAATGTATATTAAAATAGAAAAAAGTGTTTTCACATTATAAATGAAGCGTAGCGATAGTTCTGGCAGCCATGTAAGTCGAGCTCGCATCAACTGACACTCAGCCTATCCACATCTACATAGGATCATGATACAAATCATAATTCCCTTCATAAGGTCCCTTCAGTCATCATTCAGCAGCTATCGCTCGCTCACCCACCTCCATCCCCAGCTCCCCCTCTCGTCCAGTCAGGACTTGGCAGTGAAAATATCATATTATATTTGGTTACAGAACAGAACCAACATCAAAATTTTTGCTAATCATAAGTTATATTGACAATAGTGGTCCTGACAGAATAATATTTTACAATATTACTTTTTTTCTGTATTTTTGATCAAATAAATGCAGCCTTGATGAGCGTAAGAAACTCCTATAAAAAACATTAAAAACTGTTCTGATCCCAAACTTTTGACCGGTTGTATATATATAAACACACACACACACACACACACACACAAATACCCATCCACAGCACATTAAACACATATAAATACACATTTGACTTCCATTGAATCCCCCCCCCCCATGACTATGTCATGTCAGCTGTTATTGATCATCTTTCATATAGTTTCACAGTGTGACTACACACATAAAAGGCAGAGCAACTCTTTCACATCCCACTCACTGCATTGTTTATTTGATTTTGCATGAGTGAGTTCAAATACAATTAGATTAGAGTCTAGACTGATAGACATATTAAGTACTTTGATGGTCAACTGACTGTGTTGCCTCCAAACAAAACATATTTAGCATATCTAATTCAATTTGATGGGCCTTTTGATCAGTTTCATCAGAGCAGGTGGCTCACTGAAATAATGAAGGCTTTTCTCCATCAAAAGTTTACAATAGTGTTACATGGACAAAAAAAAATAAAAAAATAAAAATACAGTGTAACAGACGTTGCAGGTCACAGTTCCATCATATTTCATCCCTTGTGGCTCCACAACTCAATGTTATTAAACATTATTATGAGGGGGGGGGGGGGGGGGTTATGTTGCTTATATCAAATGCATATTATTAATTAATACTATGATACAATAATGATTATTATTATCTTTAATTATTTAAGTATTGCTGAATATTTTAAATATATTGTGTTTTTATTTAATATTGTGTTTTTACAGTGGGTATAGAAAAGAATCATCCTCAAGAATTTGAAGGTATTTTGCCCCAACCAATTTTCCTTCTATCCTGATAAGTGTTCCAGTTGGTGAGTCTGAAAAACCACAATGACCACTTGTCTGAACATATGTAGACACAGGGAGTGGGAAACCAGTATCAAAATATCATATTTTTACGATTATGTTTGGTTATACTAGTAGTGTGCTTTCACTTTAAAAAAAACATTATTTCAAGACCTTAATAAAGTCCTTCTCACATTCCATTAGTTGGTGTTAAAGTCTGCCATTTTAACCACTCCCTAGTGAAGACTCATCAGTCTTTCTTATAAATGCACATGCTTGATACATGGCAGAAATGAATGTCTTCTTGTGTTTTCAGTTAATCAGTGATGGGTTGTGGACCTATAGGGGGCCAGTCAGGGTCCAGACAGTGCTGCTGGCCTGCAATATTGTCATTGTGAGAGCTCCTGAATAGGGCCATCTGCCCGGTGCCTGCTGATGGCTGTCTTGGCTGGTTGTACTTGAACAATAAGGACATGAGGATTGGCTTTGTGGCCAGGCGTCAGACTGGACAACAGGGGAGAGGGGAGGAATAGATGCAAGCTAGCAGAGGCCCAGTCTGCAGGCACACTCTGTAAACACTCATTCTAATAAGCTCCTCATAGACAGATTACCACAGCAGGCGAGAACAATTTCAACGATGCTAATTATCCCAAGATGTATACACCAAACATTCACAGTTGTCGTCCTGGAGACATACATACATAAAGCACACATAGACGGAGTGCAAACCATCTCCAGCTAATTACTACACCCACATTAATGGATGCCATAAACTTGCACAGATGCAAAATGGAAAGATCATTTATCAATCATAGAACAATTGTATGTGTGATACTGAGGATCTTATGCTGATCTGACAGGTTCAGTTGTCTTTACACCTGGTATTAACGCATGTTTGGCGTGATTCAAGTGGCTAGCAGTGAAAACGGGCTCCAAAATGGACCACTCAAATTATTTTATTACATTTTTTAAAAGAAATTCACTTTTTTTTATTCAACAAGGACAACGTAAATGACAGTATAATTATAATGTTAAACAATTTATACACACACAGTGTAACAATGTAACTAATCACCATCACGATCACACCCAACCTTTCTCAATAGCAAATACTAATATTAAATACACCTATCATTTATTACAAATATTATTTATTGAATAATAAAATATTTAATAAACAACAACAACAGCCATCATAAAAGTTGTTTGGCAATTCAGTCAAAAGTACATAGACAGCTTTCTGATACAGCAGAAAAGTTATATAAAATATAAAGTTGTGAGACTTTGCCTTCAGCCAAATGACAGATTAAAAAGACCAGATTGCTTCTTAGATTTAACCTAAATTAATTATAGCTCATGTTTAACCACATCAAAGCCAGCGGCAAATTGTGAGGCTGCTCTCGGCGGGTTAATGAGTGCTGAACGGCTGCTGACCTCCTGAAGCTCCGAATCTCACCGATCTCCGAAAACATTTAAGCAAATTTTCAAGTTGTCTTTATTAAAAAACAATTACATTTTCACCTAAAAAAGAAAATCTTAGAACTACATTACATGACACAAAAATGTTTTTACAAAAAGTATCACAAAAAAGTATTATTTATGAAGTAATGGAATTGGGCTTCCGCCTTAAGACCCGCTGTGAGAAATAATGCAAGTGGAGTGATAGAAACTATTGGAGTGATGTTATCAGATTTGAGGACTTCGAAAAAAAATGTTGTATAACACATTTAGAGCACTTTAGAGGCTTTAGAGAGCATGTATACTAAAATTCTGCTGGGAATATGCTTTATACAGTGGGGTCAACTGCCTGAATCTGCATACTGTCTGTGGCTGTTTGCTTTTGCTGCTGAATTATTTATGTGTGAGATTAATTTTTAATCAGTCTTTTAGCAGGAGCCTAAGGCGGCAGGGGAGTAGTCATAGTCATTGCAGGGTCATTGAGGAGGTGTGGTTTGGATTTAATACCATTTGGAACATGGAATTATTATCATTTGGAATTATAATTAGTAGTCTGAACACAGAATTAGTGGTTGCCACAATTAAGTAATTATGTAAAGTCAAACTGTTTACACTTTAATAAGTCTAATTGGCTAAAATGATTACAAGGAAAATAACTATGGAGACAAGACTCTGGAATATGTAATGATATTACTTAGTGATTTTTCTTTGTATTTTTTTGTGAATTAAAAATTATACACTCTTAGCAAAAATGTGCAAAAATGTTACCTTTAAGGGTATAACAGCTTGCCACTGGGGCAGTGCCCTCTACGTTTACATGCAAATAAATAATCCATTAGTAAAAGGACTGAAGGCTCAATTGGAGTGTAAAACCTTCATGCAAACAGCTTAAATCAGTCTGATTTATTTTGATCTGAATAATAATAATAATAATAATAATTCATTACATTTATATAGCGCTTTTCTAGGCACTCAAAGCGCTTTACATAGACAGGGGGTATCTCCTCATCCACCACTAGTGTGCAGCATCCACCTGGATGATGTTAATAAAATGTTGATCTTCTTTTGTAGGACGGAGGGAGCATGTCTATAAAAAGAAGACTAAAAAGACAACTTTAAAAATGACAACTCCAACAGTATGTCCTGATCCATCTTCCAACAAAAAAAAAACCGTATGTGTCCTGACATGTCAAGATATGCCACTCACCAACCACTAGCATTATTCCTCACGCATTCACACAGACACAAACACATATTTTGCAAGTACCTTGTTCTCTAGTGGCTAATAACCAGAACCACATCAAGTGCAATTAGGATGATTGACGGATGCCAATAGCCTCTTTTCTGGCATTTCAATTTAATTAATTCCATTGTTTAATCAAGCACAAGATTTAATCTTCAGACTTCAGTTGTACTTTTAATGAAGAGTGGATGTCCAGAACCGCCGCATGCTTTAGAGCGACTCGTTGCTTTGATTAGACCATGATTTCAGCCCATCAGAACAAACTTCAATGGCACTTTGTAAGCAGCATGCAGGAATAGCCTGCTTTGACTACTGATGAGTTGACTGTGTTGTCATTATGTTGTCAAGCTGCCATGGTGAAAAAGCATGTCCCCTTTAAGTGGACTGTAAGTGAGCAAGGTATTCCCACAATAGACATAAACATCTGACATACTGTAAAGCACCACATGCTCACACTGTGACTCTAATTATAGCCATCTGCTGAAATGATCAGGCTCTGACCAATGCGTTTGTGCCTTTGTCCCCTTCACTAACCCAAAATGCTAATTATTTTCTTACGTACAACCATTTTCATTGTACTTCTGACACACAAACAGCACTTCCGGCTCTTTGTTTGTCCCTTTAAAATGGTTGTTTACAAAGGCAGGCTGAGATCTTTGCCATGGATTATTATGGCGATGTTTAAGAGGTGTGATATATGTGTGTGTGTGTGTGTGTGTGTGTGTGTGTGTGTGTGTGTGGAAGCACAAGAAACCCACTATCCACAGCTTTTTAATATTTAATGAGACTAACAAAAAGCCAGTAACAGTGAAATCAGGTATTATTATTAGAATTAACAATAATAATAATAATAATAATAATTTAACAATTATTTATTTATGTACTATTATTATTAATTAAATCATGGTATAATAATAATAGTTGTTGTTAGTGTTGTTTACTTTTTTATCATGCTTTCATTATGGGCATCTTTTCAAATGACTTAAATGTATAGATTTTGTAAATTACTGTCAATTACCTTAATTAATTATTCTTAATATGAATGATTATGTTTGAAACTATTATAATCTAATAACCATTTCAATATTTGTTCTACATATAACATTTGCAACACATTGAACAGTTTTGCACTTAAAAAAAGTCAGTGTGACAAAGGGGAAGTTGTGGCCTAATGGTTAGAGAGTCGGACTGATAATCGAAAAGTTGTGAGTTCGAGTCCCGGGCCGGCAGGAATTGTGGGTGGGGGGAGTGCATGTACAGTTCTCTCTCCACCTTCAATACCACGACTTAGGTGCCCTTGAGCAAGGCATCGAACCCCCAACTGCTCCCCGGGCGCTGCAGCATAAATGGCTGCCCACTGCTCCGGGTGTGTGCTCACAGTGTGTGTGTGTGTGTGTGTTCACTGCTCTGTGTGTGTGCACATCGGATGGGTTAAATGCAGAGCACAAATTCTGAGTATGGGTCACCATACTTGGCTGAATGTCACTTCACTTATTAGGTGTTTGAAATATAGTATGAGACAAGTGGTTCATGAAGAAAAAAAAAACAACGTAAATATTTAAACATACAAATTTTACTTTGTGTCAATCAATGAAAATCAACCTTAGCACGACTAAGAATAAGTAATTTTACTGCAAAAATTTATTTTCCCATCACCTTCATTCCCAGTACTGTTAAACACAATAAATTATTTGAGATGTGTTTGAAATGGCATTGTGGTGAGAGTGAGGAAATTCCAGTAATTTCATCCAGTACAAAAGTGTGCACTTGAAACACAGTTGATACTGTCAGTGTTGTCATACTGTCATACAGCTGTGTACAGTATTGTCTGCAGCAAGCACAAACCCTTGTCTCTGTATAGAGGGCATCTCTGATCCCAATGTGATTTGCTGACAGCAGAGGGGAGGAAGGCACTGTAACTGTGGTAAGAGTGTTGGCTCTCTGTTTCTCAGCTGGAGTGATCTCCCACTGCGGAGCACTGAAGGAGGCCTGAGAGGCAGGCCGCAGCAACCTACTGTGAGGCTGCTTCACTAGGAAATATTCACTAAAAAGGCCTGTCAGTCTCCACTTCAAGAGAGTAACTTAGAGAATGTCACAGTGGGTGAACATTCATTACACCCACACATACTGACATTTTATCTTTTTTTATTATTACAAATACACACGCAAAAACTGATGACTTTGTTAGAAAAAAGATGTTAGAAAGATGTGTATGTATGTATATATAAATATATATATATATATATATATATATATATATAGACAGACTGACAGACAGACAGATAAAAATCACTGTGGGTGACTATTATCATTATGACCTTCAGCAAAACACTTAACCTCAGGTTTGACCTGGTGGATTGTCGCTGTAATACAGTAACTGTACTTTTAATTGCTTTTGGTTAAAATGTCATAGCAGATTAGTAATATAGTTTATCCACTCTGCAGTGCACGAAGCCATATTCTCTGGGGCACTATACCTGACACTCAGAAGATATTTAACATTTCAGGATTCAGACACGGCCACAGAGGGATTGTCTGCTGCTTTATGACATGGAATATAAATTATTGTTGTAAAAACATGCGGTTTCATAGCTGCTGACCTAGATAAGCTCTTTTTTTTTACATCTGAGGTTTGTGCGTGTACAACAAAATCAGCCTCTTGAAAAGTTTCAATGTAGAGAAACAGCACCACCTTGAGTTCTCAACACATTTGTTCCTTTTATAAGTAGTGTGGTTTAGTACTGGAAGCATCATAACTTTGTCAGAAACATTGTTTTACAGGTGCATCTCAATAAATTAGAATGTTGTGGAAATGTTCATTTATTTCCGTAATTCAACTCAAATTGTGAAACTCGTGTATTAAATAAATTCAATGCACACAGACTGAAATAGTTTAAGTCTTTGTGATTATTTTGGCTCACATTTAACAGAAACTCACCAATTCACAAATCTCAACATATTAAAATATGGTGACATGCCAATCAGCTATTCAACTCAAAACACCTGCAAAGGTTTCCTGAGCCTTCAAAATGGTCTCTCAGTTTGGTTCACAGGCTACACAATCGTATAGGGAAGACTGCTGACAGTTGTCCACAAGACAATCATTGACACCCTTCACAAGGAGAGTAACCCACAAACATTCATTGCCAAAGAAGCTGGTCGTTCACAGAGTGCTGTATCCAAGCATGTTAACAGAAAGTTGAGTGGAAGGAAAAAGTGTGGAAGAATTTGAGTGAACTTCACAAGGAATGGACTGAGGCTGGGGTCAAGGCATCAAAAGCCACCACACACAGATGTGTCAAAGAATTTGCTGAACCACAGATAAAGTCAGAGGCGTCTTACCTGGGCTAAGGAGAAGAAGAACTGGACTGTTGCCCAGTGGTCCAAAGTCCTCTTCGCAGATGAGAGCAACTTTTGTATTTCATTTGCAAACCAAGGTCCTAGAGTATGGAGGAAGGGTGGAGACGCATAGCCCAAGTTGCTTGAAGTCCAGTGTTAAGTTTCCACAGTCTGTGAAGATTTTGGGTGCAATGTCATCTGCTGGTGTTGTTGTTGGTCCATTGTGTTTTTTGAAAACCAAAGTCACATTTTATACATACATTATATATACCTGCCCACACTGCCAAATGCACCAAAAGTTGGTTAAATGACAAGCAAACTCACCAGACCTATGGGGTATTATGAAGAGGAAAATGAGAAACAATAGACCCAACAATGCAGATGAGCTGAGGGCCACTGTCAAAGAAACCTGGGCCTCCATACCACCTCAGCAGTGCCACAAACTGATCACCTCCATGCCAAACCGAACTGAGGCAGTAATTAAAGCAAAAGGAGCCCCTACCAAGTATTGAGTACATGTACAGTAAATGAACATACTTTCCAGAAGGCCAAAAATTCACAATTTAGTTTTTTTTATTATTATTGGTTTTATGAAGTATTCTAATTTGTTGAGATGGTGGGTTTTGTTAAATGTGAGACAAAATCATCACAATTAAAAGAACCAAATACTTAAACTACTTCAGTCTGTGTGCATTGAATTATTAAATACACGAGTTTCACAATTTGAGTTGAATTACTGAAATAAATGAACTTTTCCACGACATTCTAATTTATTGAGATGCACCTGTATATTGGGATCGAATCGATGTGGCTTGGTAAACATTGTAATGCCAGAATAAAGGCTAATAATGGCTGAATAAAACAAAAGGATAATCATAAAGGAATAATGAGGATTATGTGTCATACCTGGCGGGGGTGTAAAAGGTCTGTTGAGTGAGAACAATAACATCATGAATGGGGCAGTTTGACGGGCCAGACATGAGGTAACAGCATGCAGGAGAGCTTACAAAGAGTCAAAAAACTTTTTATTAGCTTTCTCTAAAATAACACAAGACATTTTGTCTTACAAAATGGTTCATAAAATACACAGTTTTACAGATAATGTCCTCAGATTTGAAATGAAGCATGAGTAGACTGGCTTTAGCTTCATTAAGTTGCTGTGGTAAATACTTTTAAAAAACTAAACTTTATACATTTAAATTATATATTTTTAATATATACAGTATATATACATACATATAAATACAACTGTTAGTTTTTAAATAAAATGTAATTTCTAGACCTGGAAAACCTATAAAAGGCATTTTATGAATGTGCAGTTTTCTAGTAATGTCAAGCTCTAAAATTTTAGCAGGAATAAATTGAGTGAAGAATATTTACACAACAATACTTATCATAAATTCTTAGCATATACAGTAAATCAGGAAAAATGGGAAAAGTATAGGGCCTTTGAATGTTTTTGTGGACATAAAAGACTTAAGAGTAAAAAGGGTTGAGAACCACTGCTTTAGTATATGAATCATTTTTAATGCAATGTAATTACTTGTCACAAGCACAAAAATAATCATTTAAAATAAGGTTTAAAAAAAATTACATGGTTCATTTCGGAGAATTTGTGATAATGAGGAAGAATTACATTTGGTAAATGTAGGGTTTAGTATGTAAATGTAGGGTTTAAATCCCGGGAACCATTGTTCTTTATGTGTTTTTTTGCCTTATTCAAGCGTTTTAACATTTTTAGTTTTTCACTAACCACGCATAATATTATTTTTCTCAAAAACACAATCATGTACATACATGCATTTCACATATTATTACAGCCCAGTTTGTGCTGATTACAGTGAGATTAGTCTTTACCCATTTAGATATTTATAAGAAACTGAAAAAAGCACAAATGTCAGGGCATGACAAAACTTCTCCAGGCCCCAAAAATACCCTTAGACTCCAGAGGGTTAATGACTAGTCAGGACTCTTCTTCTGCTGTTCATCAATTTTTTTTTTTTTTGTAGCTAGTTATAATCAGATCCTTTAAACAGACATATTAATAAATAACAATGAATTCAGATGTGTGTGTGAAAGTAGATACAGTAAATTGGCTTTAGAAAATTGTGAATAGTGGGTTCCCTTTCAGTCAGTCACTCTCGACACCACGTCGGTGATAGACCAATCTACTTTGAGTGTAAACTAAACGAGCCAATGCACAATGGCATGCAATTATTGCATCCAGCTGCCGCTGATCACTGCGTGAGTATAAAAAGGCAGCAGGTTCAATGCATACCAGCTTTTTGCTTCGAAGCCGAGCGACAGTGTCGTTCTGCTTACCTTGACTGTGTCTACGGTGAACTGCGAGTTCAGCACGCTCTGGGAAGCTTCCTGTGTTGGCGGGACGGCGCTACAGTGGTGGTCGTTCCAGTATCGAGTGGGTTGCACACTTCAGGCTGCACTATCCCCTGTCGTGTGGCAAGCAGCCATCTCCCCTTTGCGCTTCAGCACTGAAAGAGCATTTCCTAAAAGAGCAAATTCTCTCTAAAAGAGCTCCACGGGTGCGTCTTTTTAAAAACGATGGATCGTCCGGCTGGGGGGCCACGTACAATGGGCATGCAGTCTCAGGGGTTTGAACGGGCCCGCATCTGCAGTGGCACATCAATTGCCTAGAGTTGCTAGCAGTACACCTTGCCTTGAACCGTCTCAAAGGTCTCTTACGAGGCAAGCATGTGCTGGTCCGAACGGACAACACTGCGACCGTTGCGTACATCAACCGACAAGGTGGTCTGCGCTCCCGTCGCATGTCGCAACTCGCTCGCCACCTCCTCCTGTGGAGTCAGAAGGTTCTGAGGTCACTTCGTGCCGTTCACATTCCAGGCCTGCTCAATCGTACAGCCGACGAGCTGTCTTGAGCAATGCTCCCGGGAGAATGGCGACTCCATCCCCTGACGGTCCAGCTGATTTGGAGACGGTTCGGAGCCGCTCAGGTAGACCTGTTTGCTTCTCCAGAGACCTCTCACTGCCAGTTGTTCTACTCCCTGAGCGAGGGAACTCTCGGCACGGACGCACTGGCACACAGCTGGCCGCGGGCAAGTATGAGTTTCCCCCAGTGAGCCTTCTCGCACAGACACTGTGCAAAGTCCGGGAGGACGAGGAGCAAGTCTTGCTAGTAGCGCCATATTGGCCTACTCGGACCTAGTTCCCCGAACTAGTGCTCCTCTCGACAGCCCCTCCTTGGCCGGTTCCTCTGAGGAGGGATTTACTGACTCAGAGACGGGGCACCATTTGGCACCCGCGTCCAGACCTTTGGGAACTCCATGTCTGGTCCCTGGATGGGACGCGGAGGTTCTAGGTGATCAACCCCAAGAGGTAGTGAACACCATCACTTCGGCAAGAGCACCGTCTACGAGACACGCTTGTCTCAAAATGTTTTGTGTTTACGAATCATCTGCACACTTCTATATAGCACTCTCAAGGGGATGCTGGTAAAAAGATAAAGATGGGTGTGACCGGGTTCCCATGAATCATTTTTCTACTTGATATATAATAAGAGCCTCAGGCATCCACTGCATTCATTAGTTGCTGCTTAGTAGACAGCCTCTGATTCTTACTGATGTTATGAAAGAAGTGTGAGAGCATCAGCCATCTATCAGTGGCGGAGCCAGAGGGCTAGTTGGGGTGGCAATTGCCACCCCAGACGAAGTCCTTGCCACCCCTGTTGCCACCCCGCTGAAAACATTACACTGTTCATTTTTACGAACATTTCTCAAATCTCCCAGCGGACGTGAATGCAGCTATACGCAGCACGCACAAACGTGCAGCTGCTGCTACACTTTTCATTGGTTAAGCTGACACGCAGCTTTGTGCGCTCGACATTTCTTCACTTTGTGCTGTGAACTTCTAAATGCGCACTTGTGCAGCGCAGCACACTGTGACCCCATTTTGCTTTGAGCACATCATTCTGCACCCGCAATGCGCATACGCACTTTGTGCGCTCTGTTTTGAAGCGTTTCATATTATCATGGTTTTGCGCACTGAAAGATTATTAAAAGCCTATATTTTTATACTGTACCTAGCCTACACAATATATTTAAGCATCATTTAATTGTATATTATTTATGTGTAGTGTAGGCTATATAAATATACTATATACTAATAGTAATTTGTTTTTATTAACATGTTTAGATTTTATAAAGTTACTGTGCAGATTTTTTCAAGAATTCTTTTTTGCTGCTCATTTATACACTCACTCACTAAGTTTAATAAAAATACATAATACATTTATGTAATATTTAAAGGTGTTAACTGTAATCTTACAATGCAAAATGATAACTTACAAAGGATTAAATTCATCACAATTATGTAAGTATCTGGATATTTGCCACGGGGCGAGGGCTTCAATAACTCTCTCTTTTTTGACCATACATGTGTTTGCATCCCTGATAGTAGATGTGACTGTAGAGATGTACTGAAGTAATTTTGTGTAGACATACAATTAATTAGCACTTAACATAACATGTCTAGACGTCTTTAAGCAATTTTTCTTGTGTTGTCAAATAGGCTAGACCTCAATATACTCAGATTTTGTCGTAATGTATTACTTTAGTATTTGTATTATTAGTAACGGTGTACTCATGGTAAATAATAACAAGCAAATTGTTCTATTTTTGCTGTATACTTAATACATATATAATTGTGTACATTTTGGAAAATAAACAACTTTAATTTAATCTGTATACATTTTGTGGAAAATAATTTATTTTTAGTGTAATTGAACACTTTGTATATTGACCCCCCAAAATAATACCTTGCCACCCCTGTTTTAAAAGTCTAGCTCCGCCACTGCCATCCATTAATGTCTCTTTAACAAAGCCTGTGTTCATGAGTGAATGGTTCAGCTAAATAATACCATTGATCTGCTCTGATAAACTTGGGGTCCAGCAACAACCCAACAACCCCCCTGCACAGGCTGACTCTATAATGTAAATCATGTTTTTTTTTATCATTAAGAAACTTAATTCCTTATTTTATATATATATAAAATTTATATATATATATATATATATATATATATATATATATATATATATATATATATATATATATATATATATATATGTATATATATATATATATATATATATATATATATATATATATATATATATATATGTAGATCCTATAAATCACAGAGTAAACTCTAATAACCATTTAGAAACCCACTTAAATCACTCTGAACCCCTTTCCAAAAACATAGCAAGGCCAAGGAAGCAGGCAAGCACTTCTCACTTTTATTCAGGTGTAAATATCTACTAGCAGGTGTCAAAATGTGAACTTAAAGGAATTTGATAGGTCAGTCTCGTGCAGTGCATTACAGAAAGTTACATGTCCTCATACATACTAATGTGACTTCCTGTAGAAGTATATGGGAAACCAATATAAGGTCATTTTGTGTAATCACAAATCTGTATTCGGCCATGTTTGATATTAACACCAGAATGACTTAGTGAAAAAAGTTTTCTTTATTGGCATATCAAATCCTATAATGGGAATTTGAATGTATAAATGATGATTATTATTATTATTATTATCATTATTATTATTATCGTTTTTGTTTCCATTGTACCCATTGATGGCAAGGCTCAACAATGAGAATTAGCCACTATTGTAAATTCTGTTTTCAAACCTTTGATAGACATAAAATTCAAGTTATATAAATGTGTGTGTGTTTTTACAACTAATTTGTAAAATTAGATAAATTATAAATGCAAGTATAATGAAATAATAATTAAATAAATATATAAAAATAAAAATATTTATACAAATATAATCCAGTTGAAAAAAAAACTTTTGGTAAGATATATGTTGGTAGAATAATGTGAAAACTTGACATGCTGGCTAAAAAAAAGAAAGAGAAAGGGCCCTTCCATTCCAGACATCAATAAAACCTAAACCTAAAGACTTGTTCTTTAATAAAAATTAAAACATGGGAGTGACATGAACAGCCAGATGGCGCTGTTGCCAAACAAAAGAAATGTTGTCTTTCCTCCCATTTCAGCTTTAACAAATTAAGTCGAGATGAACCAGCTTTCACCTGGGATTCTTTCTGTATAAATTCAAATATACATCATATGAGACCCAACACCTTTGTTCACAAAAGCTGTGAGTTCAACTGTAAAATTTTTTGACTTTGTTGATAATTATTAAGGTACACACTATATTATTTTATGTAGATATAGTTATACATACATATAGTTATACATATACATATCCCTTTATAGTATTTAAAATTGTTTTATTATTGTTATCTTCTAAGTTCTCTCATTGTGATTTTTGAACCCATCTGTGCAGGTGTTCTAACATATAGACTGTATATAATTTGTGGTTATTAATAACGGACAAGATGCCATTATGCCCTATAGCAGAGGTATGTAGTAGAGCTTCATCTAAGCTCACATCAAAGTCTAAAGAAAATATAGAGCATGGGGTGAGATGGGGGTCATATCACCCCGTCTTCCCATGTAATGCCCCAACAAATATAAGGTACCTCGGTGTAGCCTATAACTATATCATGTTAATCTTATAAATTCAATTGAAAGAGCCCATAAAGCCCTGTACTTTTATTATATTTGTTTAAACTGTACAAATCCCTCTAATCACTGATGGGGTAAATGTTAAATGTAAATATTGTGCCAATAATGTGCATTCCTCAACATTCTCATCTCAAAACCTAAATGTACACAAATCTATTTGAATAATACACAGTATAAACAAATAGTTTCATAGTTTAGACACTAGGTCCTTTGCAAGGGTATCATTATATGTGGGGGTCCTTCCTTGGCAACAAAAAGTGTGAAACCCCTGCCATATAAGTGGGATTTTCATAAGCTACCTCAAATAATCTCCATCAGCAGCCTTCCACCTCTATGCATTGTTGTGATTGACACATAGGTTTGTTAATGATTGTTCCATGTTTCCATTGCTGTACCTCTGTGAGCTAATAATAACAGTTCTCAGAACATGCCACATAAGCCTATATAGGACTGTTTGCTCCCTTAAACTAATCCCTCCTGAAAAGAGTTCCGCTCTACAGCAAACTGTGCGCCTGCCGTCCTCCCGCCTTCTCTCTTGCAGCAGGACTGACATGAAGGAACACATCCCATTAGCCACCTACGCTCGCTCTTCTCCTCATGCATAAACCAGCTGCACACCACCTCCAGTGCACCCCCAAACAATGGCACTCAGAAGGCACATTCTACTCTATTCATATGTTCTGTTGCCTCATAACACTGGACATACTTTTCTCAATTCTTTGCATAAGTATTATTAAGTATAGCTACGCTTCCTCTGGACTGCTTGGGCAAAGCCTGAACAAGTCTTGTCATATGATGGCTTAAGTCCTGCTTATCATACACTTTCCCTCAGACAGTCATGGTTGGAAGAACTGACACTAAAGCCAAACACCATTTCCAGTAAAGCCAATAGATTATGGAGAGAGTAGGAGGACGTTATAATTGAGCTAAGGCTAAGCAGAAATATGATCTCTGCTGTAACACTATCTTCCTAAAGTACAATGCGGCGATATAAGAGATTGTTGTCATCAGGGGAGGCAATTAAACATAAAAAGAGAAGAAAAGAAATAGGTGAATTGAACTATGGTATATACTGTATATATATATATATATATATATATATATATATATATATATATATATACAAAATGTACAGTTTTGTATCAGTAGGCCATAGCAACTGGTCAAATGTCCTTGTTGATGTGAAATACTATATTCTTATGTGTTGTTATTTACATTAAATGATCAGGATCTGAGCTTTTAAGTAGGAGCACATGCTCCATAGAAACCAAAAACAGGAGTGTATTTTGATTTAGGCCGATCCCTTCTTTACAAAGTCTTTTTTTTTTTTTCAGGATTACCAAAGCCGTGGCCTGATTGAGAGAAAAATGCTAACATGTATGGGCAGGCGGTTTGACCCCTCTGCTGATTTCTGGGCACACACAGGTGTGGTGATATACAGGAAACTATCCAACGCTGAACAAAAGATCCAAATGCAACCCCAATGCATAAATACATCGGTATTTGGGAACACACTGTTGTCGTTCACCGTCTATGGCTGACAAACCTGCAACGTAGCTTTCAAATACTTTAAGCAGTGAACTATTTACCCCATTTATACAGAAGCGATGCATAATTCTTCATTATTATTAATAAGTTGTTCCTTGGTGGTCTTAAAGGGCAAACAATACAACAATGAAAGGCATGTCCAGGATATCAGCCATTTTAAAGCACCTTACAATTACGATTATCGTGATGGGAAACAATCAAACTCGTTGAGAGCTTTTAATACCCTGTTCTTTGTTGATGCTTCCTGCTAGTCACCCAGTTCCATTGCTGGGACATGTTTGCATAGTGTGACACCCTTATCGGGGCCTATCTACCAAAGCTGCCTGAGCCCAGCGAGTGACAGCAGGAGCACGTACAGTGGAGGGCAGATAAAGGCGGTGCTTTTTGAATAAAGAATGGCGGCAGTAAAGTGGGCTCGGAGGAAAGCCGTATTCTACCTCTAGTACAATGGAATTATTCTTCAGACCTGGGGACAGAATAATATTGCCCTTCTGAAGCGGGTGGCACAGGAAAAGAAGGAAGCTCAAGGGAGTTAACCAAAACTCTCTGGCTTTATTTACAGCCATCCGGTCACTGACGTACCGCTGGCACCCATGGGAGGGCTGCAGAATCAAAAGCACTGCATGACAAAACACCCTTTATTGAGGACTGCGATGGCTGAGATGAAGATGTTTCTGTATGCTTGTGTTTGAACACATAGTGTTTATGAATTCATTGTTATACAATAAATCTGGTTTTCAGGGGTGAAAAATGGCAGTTCAGGACTCTGACCAATGGATGGCGCTTATCCCTTATAAAGTTGCAGACCTATCACATAACTTCTTATAAAGACCATAAAGCTGAAAAATAAGTAGCAAATGTGATAAATTTCTTACTGTAGATGAGAATCAGAATGGAGGGCGTAGGCTTCTTACAGTATTAGTGTGTATGAGTGTGCCTTATGTTATTAACAGTTTACTGTAAGACCATCTGTGACTAATCAATTTACACTAAATGTTAATGTGCAAACATACAGGAAGAGATAAGAAGCAAATAAACATCCTTTTCATGTAAATGGTTGTCATTGTGGTTGAGAAAATACAACATTCTGTACTGTATTTGTCATGTTTTTTTTACCATATCATGACCAGCCTTTCCTTTCCTAAAAAAGACAAATCTTAATTTTTTGTCATTCTCAGTCACTTACTTTTTTCTGAAAGTAGTTACTTTTTTCTGATTTTTTTTTTACCACCACAGGTGTCTTGCTCACTCTGAGCCAGAGGTGAAAATGAATGCTGGTGGTTCAGTGGGGGTGTGAAGCTTTCTTCACACTGATAACGAATTCTGCCCCATAGTGACTAAAAGAGGTTCTGAATACCCAGATGATTTCTGCATGTGTTTTACACTCACTTTCGATAATGAATGTGATGATGTAAGGCTGCCTTTCTAAGGCTTTTCCCCCCAGAAAAGCATATATAATATCGGAGTACTGCTGTATCTACTTTTCTGCTATACTACTCATTTTAGCCTCAGATGATTCTGGGCTCTTATTCAAGTACAAATATCATATACTTAGACCTTTAATATATTTCTATGTGAGTTTGTGAAAATATTCTAGAGCTTCAAATATTTAAAAACATAAACATAAATCTGAACTATCTAATCTAATCTGCTACCTGTTGTTATCTGTTACATATTTGCTCCTTTTGTTATTTTACAATAAAGTTGAATGCTTATATGATAATAATAATAATAACATATGATTGATATTAGAAATTACCATTAACCAATAATAACAATAATAGTTATTATTATTATTATAAAATACTGAAAATAGTTTAATGGTATTTATTAAAAATAATTAAGGTTAATTAATGTTTGTACATAATACATTAGTAAATGTTCATTTATACAACTTGAGCTAAATTAAAAGTAAATAATGCTGTTTAAGTATTGTTCATTGTTATTTCATGTTATTTTAACTATATAAGCTGTGGAAGAGGCCGCCTATTCCTGTTAGTAACCAGGATCTAGTTTTGTTTAGGGGCTGTTAGTCACCTCTTGTAAGGTTTTTTGTTTTTTAGCCAAGCTTCCTTGACACATCATCATATGCAGTGGATGTTTAGGGCCACAGTTCTGTTGCAGTCCCTCTCTGTACAGTTCTGACACAGCTCTGTACAGTGACTACAGCGCACACGCCAATGCTGCAACAAAAGCACTAATTATTATTCTTAGACTGCAGTTAATGAACACAGCTGCATCCAAGCGCCCTCTGCCATAGTGCCTAACCCACCTATCACCACCAAATAACTTCATCCACCACAACTATGACCGATCTTCCCCCCACCGTTACGGGGCACGTAATGGTCTATGGAATTAGAGACAGAACTGTGCGTGCACAGTTGGTTTAGTGCGTCACACTGTTTTTCTCTTTGGTCACCTTTTCCACTACAGCCCCCTGCTGCCACCCTCCGTAACCCCTCGTTCCATATACAGGCTGTTTTTGAGATCAGGTTACGTGTCATTAACAGTGTCTCTGTGGGCCAATTCAAGCAAGTAATTAGCAAGGGAATGTGAATTCCCATGGTGATGAGAGGCACAAGCCATCTCGCAAACACACTCGAGCCAGAGCCCTGCATTTGAGGCTGAGCTTGAGTGTGTGCAAGCCTCAAATAAAAAAATAGGATTTGAATTTTGAGGCATTTAACATAGTCCCCCTGCAAGAGAGGGGGTGGTCAGCTGGTCCTTAGTAAATTGAGATAGAGAGAGAGACCAAAGTTCAGTTGGCTTGTCAGGCCTGTGGCCCTGTCATCCCCAGAGACGACAGTGAGCCACTTTTGTCCACTTCTAAAAATACCTCATTAGGATTCCCTTTATCACTTTACCATCATCTTTCTCAATACATCAGAGTTCCAAACAGCTTATTTCATGATCTCTCTTCTGTTTGTAACTCTTGATCTGTGGGTCTGAGTACGCGGGTTATAATTTTTGCGCAAAATGAAGAGCAGTACGAGGGAATTCTGTCTGGGTAACACATCCGAGACTGAGAACAATAATAGCCCTGCCTGAAAATACAAGAGGCAAAATAACAGTGTTGGATTCCATTACAAAGTCCTTGGATGGAAAAGAAGCCTGCTGCTTTGAAGACTATTTTGGAGAGGCAAGTTCCACACAGATCAGGTTGCTTTAATTTAGGCCCTACCTGGAAAGGGAGGAGGGTCGAAGTCTCATTTGATGTGACAGGCAATGGCCATTCTTGTCCCGCCCAAAGCCGTATACATCACACCTGCCCGCATGGCATCATGTACGACCCTTTATTTTCCAGCCCAGCTTTCTGACTTGTGAGGGTCACGGTGCATTCATTGCACTGCTGTAAAGGCTGCATTGCAACCTCTTCGTACAGCACCACTTAAAGTTTTTGAGTAATTTTCTAATTATGTAATTAGATTTTTAAAAAAGGCATTTTTAGTTTTTAATACTGGAATAAAAATGAAGAAATATCGGTCAATGACACTCATCTTTAACTCATCTTTAAACTTCTATGATAAGCATGTTTTAATATTTGTATTTAAAATAATTTTGATATTTTTGTTTAGGCTCATAAATGTCAGGGTGACACACACATACACACACACACACACACACACACACACACACACACACACACACACACACACACAAGCAGCCTTTACCACTTATTTATGTGCTTATCGTTGATTTTGTTTATACAATATTAATTTATTTTATTATATTTATAACATATAATTATTTTTTATATTATAAATAAAAAGTAACATGTTACACTGAATTTCATTAATAAATCATAGAATGTTAGATCACTTATTTTGCTTACTGCTTATTTAGATATTTGAAAAGCAACTATTGCAGAAACATGCAGGGAAAAAAACATCATGACAGGAAACAGGTCAATATATATATAGGTCTTAAAATATATAATAATTTGGCTTTTTTCATGCATATACACACACACAGTCATTAAACTGGTATTAAAGTTCAAAACATCAGTACTAAGGATACATTTCTAAGAACATTGCATGTGTTATGAAAAGATTTGAAAAGATACTATTCTTTATAGTGGACACTCATATCATTGACCCATATGCAACTGACCTTCAAGACCACAATCTATACGGGATGTCGTGTCTGGTCCGACACCCTGTGAACACTAACAGAAGGGTAGTGGGCACCTCAGCTAAGTGCATTCCCAAAAGTCTGACCTTTGTCATCTCCGGCAACAACAAATCCCTGCTTGACTCTTGTTGATAAACCTACTGTGCCTAGACTACAAGAGGAGACAGAGAGAAAGCTAGAAATCTGAAAAGGAGTGTGTAAGGCTCCATGACCCTGTATTCTGTAGAGCCAGCAGTGGCCTGGCTTATGTTGCAGCAGCAAAGAGTGTAATTCAGACTGAAGGGACGGTCCAAACCACAGCGACGCCCTGAGGTGCACACTGGTGCGGGATTAGCACTCTGTTGGGGCTCCGGAGCCAAAAAGATGGTCTGATAAGATACAGGGGGTCTTGCAGGGGGCCTAACATAGACTAAAAGGAAGACCAGGCGATCCAGTATCAGTTTTCCATTCAGCTTTAAGAGATAGACTGTGTAATAAGCCGTGTCTTATCTCTAGTTATCTTGTGTTCTTAGACTTTCAATCCTTTGGATAATTATTTGGATACAGTGCACAGTTTCCATCAAGGGCAGTTAACACAAAAATGCTGTGGCAGAACACAGGGGTATTTACAATGGCTTATATAAATAGCTTCCAAGTCCTGTGGATGTTTAATCCCTTTAGGTACAAAGCATTTTACTTTGTGCTGGAAATAGAACTGGAGAATAAGACATAAATGATGCAAAATATTTACCAGGGCTGTGAATGCGAGTCATTGCCAATGACTCTTATGAGCCGTTTTTTTATATATATATATTTAAAAAAACATACAGCGTGAACAGTTTAGTCTGATTCCTGAATTAATGACTCTGAGTCGGATCTCAAAGCACAGTTAAAAAAAACAAGTCACCGGTTTTAATTAATCTGATATATCCTTTACTGAATATAATCCATCAGAGCAATTAATGAGTTAAAATCCAATTTACTTACTAAACTGCATATCATTATTTTCAGTGCTGTCTACTGAAAAGAACAAAGTTATTGTAATAAATGGAGAAATATTAATATCAATATTCATGCATACATATGAATATACTTTTTTCTAGGCTTGATTGTGTTTATGGGGTGCAGTCTAACGTGTTCATGCTTCTTTTTTTTTCTTTTTTTAAACGCATTGTTTTTCACATAATTTACCTTTATTCCACACCGATCTGTCACTTCTCTGACAAGCGCCTCAATTTAGTTGCTGTTATTATGAAGCCCCTCTTAATGGTATGTTTGTTTGTTGTTGTCTCATACTTTCAGATACGCTGTTGTTTGTAAATGCTACTGCTTCTGTTAGCTTTTAATATACAGTTTTATTCTGATTAAAGAGAGTGAGAGAAAGAGAGAAAGATGCAGGGCGCTGCGAGGAACAGTATTAAGCACCGCTGCTTTAGAACGTTGGTTTTTAAACTTGTGAATCCATTAGAATCGTTAGAAGACTTTTACGATTTTTACGTGCACCCCTAGTTTTCTCTTCCTCTTCTGTAAAGCAGCAGGACGTGGCCTCACCCCCTTTGTTGTGTGTTCCCTGAGGCGGGGTTTATCTGGGTTCGTGACGTAATGGACCCGGGAAGAATCTTGTTGTAGTCCCTTACCAGACATTTTTGTAAACTGCCAGAATTTTAAGAGATGAAATCTCCGTTTGCATTGAACTTTCAGCGCTGCAACTTTGCAGATATTGTTTATGCTCAAACAACAACATTACAAACTAACTAACGTTAAAAAAGTAAAATCGCAATCAACTACCCTTTTAAATAAATACCATGAAAGGTTCCTTAAACTCTCTGTGAACCACTTTTTCAATTCTGAAAGCCACGTCTGTGAACCTCCAGTATACTGCTTATCATAGACTGCAGCCTTGTTCAGTCGGCTCATATCAATTGGCCGGGTGAAGAAAAAAGAGCTGCGTTTCCATTCCAGTCGCACATTGTTTTGTCTGGCAATGTTTATTTAGATGTAAATCAGCTAGCAAAAGTGTTACATCCTGCCAGTGTATGGAGGGTGGTACTTCTGCCCCTCCAAGAAGGAAACTGGCTTGAAGAGATAGACGGAGTGCCATATTGCAGTTTGGGTGACATCATTCTCTCCTCCTGAGTTTAGCATCAAAATCAGGGCATCCTGGGCAGATGTCTTCAGATCCTCGCAACACCTCCAGGCTTGGGCCTGTAAGGTGCTTTTGTGATTGCTCTGATTATTTTATTATTGCAAGTAACCACAAACACTGTACCACACAGTAATGTGCCTAAAGATGTTTGGAAAGGTGCACACCCCAGGTCCATAAGGAACACGGTGAATTTCCTTGCCGCCTTATCGACTCACTTCCACCGAGCCTTCATCAAAAGATCTAATTTAGATCAAATTAGAACATGTATTTTTCCAGTCAAAGGGCGGGAAAGAGGAACCAAGGGGCGGAAACTGTTTGTGTGGGAGAGTTAAACTATGATTAGAGGTATGAGAAATATGATTGAAAGAGCAGGGTGTGGAGTATATTGTGGATTGAATTGTCATCACATTAATCACTGTGGATTTACAGAGAAACCCATGACCACATGAGAAATACAACATTTGGGTCTTTGTTTTTGGTGTCTTTGTTTATACTATTTGTTAGATTTTTTACAGGAGAAGATAAAAAAGATAAGGCTCTTAAAAGAAATTAAAACCTAAAGGTACCGCTGAACATGGTATAAGAAAAAAATAATAATATATATTATTTGCATTCAAATACATCTGATGATTGATGACAATTAATCAATGAAAAGAACAAAATTACATAAAATTATATCAAATTAGAGTTTTTCTAGTAAAAATCTGCCTTTCACTCCAAATGATTGTATTTTGGATGATTTTCTTTTTTTTTTTTATGCATATAGACCCAGGAAAGTGTTAAAAAAAAAACCTATAATTCAGGACCTGGAAGCTAATTTCACACTGTTCATATCTGTAACCTTGACCTGGCAGTCATATATGTCCCTAGGTTATTCTCTCTGTAATTAGCATTCTGCTGTCTCTGAAATCATGTCAAGCCATCAATAGACATATTCTCCACCTGTTTATGATGAACCGACTATAGATGGTGTCATTTCTATATGTGATTCTATAGCTGTGATCACAGACATCTAAGGCAGCCAAAGAAAAACTGTCACCCTACACAGAGGTGACGGTTTTGCACTTTGTGTGCATGTAAAAATAAATGGTGACAAACAAGCATCCTCCTCTCTCACTTACACTTATTTTAGGCTATATCATTACTGACTCTTAAAATTAAAAATTTTGAGCCTTCTTTCAGCGAGCCTCAGAAAGTCTTCATGCTTTAGTGCTGGAACCCACAAGTACATCACCTCAAGACTCAACCATTGAAGAAAAATAAATTAAAGATAAATAAAGATGTTCAAGGAAGAGAGGATAAACCTCTTCAGCTGGTTTTGATGAGACGTTAGCAGAGTCATAAGGTCAGATAAGAAACTTGCACCCATCATTATACACGCAGCTTACCTCTGCCATTCTTAAGACATCCATGTCAAATGCAGCATTCTGTTTCCTCAAACTCCATTGAAACCACATGTTTAGACGTTCCCTCATAGATTACTGATGTTTTATGGCCATCAGATAAGCAGAAAGATTTACTTTGCAATGGTAGATGCTTTTAGTGTTTTTGTGTAGGTAAAATGAGGATGAAATACTTCTGCTATAAGATGGAAGACAGAAAGGATGTGTCTACAATGGAATACTGCTGCTAATAAAAGTATAAAAGAATGTTTCAGACGGTATGCTACATTATTGTCATGTGACCTCATTACCTTACATAATTCAAATAAAAGATTAATATAAAATTATTTCAAATTATTTCACTTTTTAAATTCAATTAGTCTAGTGGTTTGGCAGATGAAAAAAATAAAAAATAAAATATATATATAGGGTGAATCTGGGTAATATGGGACACCTACACTCCAGTGTGTTTATTTCCTGTTCTAGCAAAATTTAGTCAACAGGACTTTTGCTATAATTTTAGCATGGATGTCATGTGTCTGAAATCACATGACTTCATCGGAGGTGATTTCACAGAAAGGAGCGGGGCACTTGTCAATAAATAAGCTCCCCTGGGAATTGCATGACAAGGTCAGTGACATACTGTAGGACTCTGACTAGATTAATGTTAAGGACATACATTTGTCATAATACAACGTTCCTAATTCTTGTCAAATTATTTTTGTGATCTATTCAAGCAACAAATGTGAGACAAATCATCACAATTAAAAGTACCAAAGACTTACACTACTTCAGCCTGTGTGCATTGAATTTATTTAATACTGTACATGAGTTTCAAAATTTGATTTGAATTATTGAAATAAATGAACTTTTCCTCTACATTCTAATTTATTGAGAACCACCTGCATATGCTATAATGAGAAATGGGTGTTAATGCGGACTACTGGAGGTTATAACATTAGTTCACAGAGAGATACTACAGAGAAAGAATCTGGGAAACGTATTCCAGTATCAAGCAAAGGTATAAGGATGAAGTAAACAGTTAATTTCATTTCCCAAATTCCCAGTTAGATTAGTATGGTTCAAATCCCTGAGCAGGAGGGCGATCTGCTCCCAGGCTAGTTGACAATTTTCTGTACACAGACACACGCACACCCACAAAGACACACCCTGCACGCGCACACCCACACAGTCATTAGTCAGCTAAAATATGCAAATATCAATGGCCTTTAATTAACTCCATGAAATGTATTACAGAATACAATGGCACCACAGCATCAGGAAAAGAGAAGGCAACAGAAAGAAAGAGAGAGAGAGAAATGAGAGAAATAAGTAGAAGCCAAAACAATTGAATGAGAGTAGAATGAAGGGCGCTATTGCTGAGTACAAAGAGCTAGTGGAAGCAGTTCCCCAAGTAGCCCCAATTTTAATAGAATGGAGAACTTGAATAACTGAGTAATCCATTAATCAAATTGTTGCTTGCTGTTGCTTAAATTTTAGTTGATTCTTTAAAATGTTTATATAAAGTTTAACAAATGTTAAACAATTTTAATAGTTGTAAATGAATTAGACTAAATCAACACAGTAGATTGTTCATTGTGTACAGAAATACATTATTTTTCCTGATATTGAAATAAACATTTCTTTATTGAGATTTCTGTACTTGTCATTTTTTCATAATGCTTTTTAAAAATTGGTGACGTTGCATAACATTTGGTGAATATAGTTTTTTAGGCCTAATAATTATGTCCCAGATTACAAAAAAAGTGACCTGTTCCGGGTTATCAAATTCAGCAAGAATTTTTTTTTTTTACACTAATAGGTGTGGCATGTTTCCTCTGGCTATAATATAAAAAAAAAATTATTCTGGTGTGGTTAGAAAACATCTGGGATTTCAGAAATGTATAATGTGTTAGATATATACTTGTTCTATCGAGGAAGGTGAGCGGTCAGTTGACACATTCAAGTATTTGTGCTTGGCGCTTAGTTCTGAGGTAATGCCTGCACAAGCTGAGCACAGCTATAACAGTGTTTACAAGTCCGCGGAATTGTTGCCGTGGGTTGTTTTTCATGTCCGTGGGTTGAAGACGCCAGTAATGTGAAATTTAGCCATTGAAATGTGAATTTTACAGGGGGAACCCTTCCAAAGACGTGTATTTTATGAGTATTTTACCCTGCCTGGGCTAGTTTAGGCTCGTTCCGAGTAGCAATGGGGTGGGTTTTGTTGTGAAAACCTGGCAAACCTGGGGGGTATTCCAGAAAGCAGGTTATGTGACATACCCGGGTATGTTTAAGAGTAAGTAAGCAGATAACCTCAAATTTCGGTTCCAAAAACGGAGGTAACTTTCAGGGTATGTTAGTAGTCATAGCAACTCACTCTCTGAACTTAACCTGCTCCGGAGCAGGTTATGTTCCAGGGTTAGTTCACTTCAGCGAGCCTTCAGTGGGCGTGACAGATAGTGCAAAACATTATATAATATTACAATATGTAATATAGCCTATTTTATATATATATATATATATATATATATATATATATATATATATATATGTTAATGAGGAAGTGCTAATATAAGTAATAAATAAGGTAATATATTATTCTAATATGATTATTTCTTTTATTGGCATATATAAGAGTTATCTATAAATTATGTATTAAGAGGTATGCATAAATTATAAAACACTATGACAAGGTAATATTTAACTTATATATATTAATATATTTTATTTATTACATGTTATATCTCACACATGGAGTGGTATTTTCTATAATGTCTAAATTCTAAATCAAAATACATATCTGATATGACTTAATGTATAATTAGCATAAAACAAACTAATTTAATTCAATTATAAAATATAATTCACATTCTCAAGGATTAAAGATTAAATGGAAATAAAAATAAAAATGATTGCACATCCATCAATTAGGTGGCGATATGCACTAAGCATTTAAACAACTAATTAACAAGGCCCCGTTTACATGATGGGAAAACGCAGATATTTCCCTGCGTTTTGGCCAGTCATTTACACGAAAACGCCGTTTTTATCCCTGAAAACGATTATTTCTAAAAACTCCGGCCAAAGTGGAGATTTCTGAAAACGCCGGTTATGTGTTGCCGTGTCAACTGGGAGAAACGGGGTTTTAGGTTCTCAAACGTCACATTATGCGCCAGAAAATGCTTAACGTCATGTTAGCGCCCTATGTTTAGAGTTTGTTTGGGTAACGTTACTGTTTGATCATGGATGCTGTTAAGGTGGTACTCATTTTTACGTTTGTGCAAACGCTTTTGGTGTGTTTGCATTTGCAAACACAACTGCTGTATTATATCGAGGAGCAGAGGCGAAGGAGTACACGAAGGTCAGCAGGAAGTTGCTCGATTTTGAGGATTCTGATTGGCTTGCATGGCTTTATCCTTCTCCCTACACTGCCGCCCATAGGTTTGGCATAGTTATGATGGTGCTCGACGGCGTATTTATGCGGGTTGATGTAAACGACAACTTTTTTGCACCGTTGAGTTGGTGGCTGTTTGGTTGGCATTGCAGTGGATAGAAGAAATGAAACCTGCAAAAGTTGTCATATGCTCAGACTCTAGTGCATTCTGAAGAGTTTGAAATCAATTAGATCAAAAGCAAGACAGGACATAATATATGAAATACTAGAACTTCATTCACGGATTTGTCAGATGGGGGTAAGGGTAAAATTTACATGGGTTCCAGCACATGTGGGGGTGAAGGGAAATGAAACCGTAGATAGGTTGGCAAAACAAGCCAGTAAAAGGGAAGATGTGGATATAGAAATTACAATAAGTAAGGCAGAAGCCAAAGCACAAATCTGGTCAGAAATTAATAAAAAATGGCAGATATATTGGGATGCAGAGGAGAAAGGGAGACATTTATATAACATTCAACAAAAAGTTGGGACAGAGAGGGTTACGGGAAGGAATCGAATGGAAGAAATTATCTTCACTAGGTTAAGAATAGGACACTGTGGGTTGAATAAGTATTTACATATTATGGGTAAGATCATATCAGATAGGTGTGAATTTTGTGATAATATTTAATCTGTGGAACATGTGATTTTTGAGTGTCAGAAATATGAGAAGGAAAGAACAAAGATAAGAGAGGGCATAAGAAGGTTAGGGGGAAAAGGAAATTCACTTGAAGAGTTGCTGGGGAAACCATTAAATGATATGAGTACACTGTTATTTCGATATTTAAAGGAAACAAGATTGGCAGAAAGGATATAAGTATTATCGTTGGAAGTTATTTCTTACAATAGGTTTTTTTTTTTTTTAGTTAATTAGATATCTCCGGTCCACACTCCAGTACAGTAGGTGGCGCAAATGCACCATTAATGTTGGATGCCAACCGCCGTTAAACATCAACGAAGAAGAAGAAGAAGACAACTTTTTTGAAAACGATGTTGTGTGCACGATGTTATTTTTGAAAACGGAGGGGGGGAAATATTTGTTTCTCTAAATACCCGGCTATGTGTAAATGTGGCACAAAAGAAGAAGAAAGAAACAGCTTGGCGCGCTTTTTCCAGGGGGGCAGGGTTTCATATTTTTTTTAAGCACCCCTGGGTGCCACCATTGGCTAGCGGACCTCCACCTGCTGTTAGCATTCCATTGACTTTTATTCATTTTGGCGTCACTTTGACAGCGAATAACTTTACATCTGAGGCGTTTAAAGACTCCATTTGTCCATTAATTATTTCTAAAGAAACATGAAAATGTATAAAAGGCTCCATTACCTTGTATCTTACGTTAGGTTCCTGAGAAGCAGTTTTTGTAAAAAATAGGCTAATGATTGCGTCATAACCAGCGACTCTCTGTCGCGCAGTAGAGAAATTACCGTATGGACAGGAGGAGAAGCTCGCAGACAATCTTTTACTGTCTATGAGGCAAACGGGGGAACGTGGAGGCATAAAGTCAAGGGAGATAATTAATCAGAATACTTACCAAAATTTGCTCCTGTTCACGCTCGCCTTCTCTGCAAGATTCGGTGGGTGATTTAGATTTCTCTTGGCACAGCGATTAGAAGACTTACAGGTTGCTCACGTGATATCTACGTCATCAAGCTCAGTTTGAGTCTGCGCAGTACCCCCAGGAAGTGCGTGCTTCTAATTGACTTCATTTTTCTCTGTTGAATCCAATGGGGTCGCTGTGTCCATTTCTTTTACTGTCTATGGCTTTTTCTTAGCATCCGTTTTAGTGGTGGAAATTATGATTCTTTCAAGAGATTCGTTTATTTTCAGTTCGTTCACCAAAATGATTCGTTCAGAATTGTTCACTGATTCGTTCAGTGATCATTTCTTCGTATTACAAAAAATATGCCAGTAGCCGGCAAAAAAGAGTGTATTATGTGTTATGTCTCAAATTAACGAACGTATTCACTTGTTACAAAAACTGATCTGGCTTTATTCAAATGTGTGCATAATCGCATTCAATATATAAAGTCTAATTAAGTTGTTCAGATGAACAAAGCAGAGGTTTTCTTGCCTAATTAGCATTTTAATTGTTTGGTCAGACAGTTTGTAATTTATATATTCACATTCATAAATCGGGGATTAAACGTGGAGTTCTGTATGCTAAATATCAAACCAAGTGTATGTGCACAGTACCTATAACTGCGCTTTGCATTTTGCGAGATTGACATGGTAAATGGCAGACTAACCCAGTTTACTCTCATTCATTTTGTTCACGAACGAGATAAGCTATGTACCAGTTCATTTCAGTCACGAACGAGATGTACTAAATCATTCAACTCGTTCACGACCGACATGGGTACCAGTCAGTCATTTCATTCACGAACAATTAGATCCCTAGATCTCGTTCAGACTCATATGAAACTCGTTCATTGAAGGGCGTATTCGTTCACTACATTCAACAAATCACATGCTCTGTCATATCTCATACTACGAAGTTGAGTAATTCTTTTACAGGATGAAATGGTTGTTACCTGGTTCACTGAGCTGCGCATGCGCTGCTGTGGAGGGAGGAACTTCAGTGAACGAGAAATATGAGTCAGTGGATTGCGTGAACGAGAACGATTCGTTCACCTAAAAGATTCGTTCAAAAAGAACGATTCGTTCACGAACGACACATCACTAGTCCGTTTCCATAGTGACTCGTCGATTCGTCGCTCTGTTGAGAATGTCTTGAGTCTTAACCAGAAACATACTCTGAGTTGAATGAACTTACTCCCAGTGTTGTGTAATATTCGGTTCCCGTGAAAAACTGTTCCCGTGGGTGGAGTTAACATGAATATTCATTAGTTCCCTTATTGTGGGCGTGTCCTTGAAACGACGTACAAACGAATGGAACTGAAAATATCAGTACACGCTCTTCAAATCTCTATTTGATTTAATGGATTATTTTGAACAGCAAACGAAGTGTCAATGTTAATCGTTAATTAGCATTAACTGCAACAGTGCCAAAACAATGAATAGTTTGTGTAATCAATAAGCTAATTTAACCTATCTTACCTAATACAGTTTTTACTGTTTGGTGTATTTCGCTTTTTATATATTTCATTTGTGGAGCTTTATTTTTAATAGTTTGCTTTGATTAAACTACCTAGTTGTCATTAAAGAGAGACTAGTACAATTTGTATACAAAACCTGAAACGAACCACTACAAATGTATCTGTGTCTTAATAAAATCGATGTGAGCATCCTGTGTCATGCTTTCTTTAATCTTTTTTTTTTAATAACCAGTTTTTACCAGCCTTCACAGCCCCATCAGTGTATTTATTATTATAAATGCACATTTACTTCTGTCACATATTTTTTCCTATTACTAAGATTTTAAAGTATCTTCTACAGAGTGAGTCATGCAACATTGAAACAACATGTGAGTTCATTTTTATATTTAAATGAACAGTCTTTTTAAAATGGACACATTTTTCTTTATTGCATTGAGTTAACAGTCAAATACAGAGCTTAAAGGTTTAGACAATCTGAGAAAGAACTACTAATAATAAATATAATAATAATGAATATCATAAGCATACATTGCATACATTGTATCTGTATGTCTAAGCATTGTGTCTGTTCTTTGACCATAGGCACTGAAAAACAACCTCATCATATCATGTTTAAGAATAGTGAAGAGTGATCCATTGTGTAAATGTTTAACATTTGAACATCTTATTCAAAATTGTTTTTCACGTTTTACAACTATTACACAGTGAAACCCAAATGTTTCTTTGTCAGCCAAACTCTGTTCTCCTGTCGCTTACCGAAATTAATATCCTCTGAGATTCATTAAAGTTAATATTTCAATAATTTAACAACACTCTTTAATGTTGACAGTTCTCTGATTTGTATTAATAGTAACATGACATGCAGGTTAACAAATAACATGTTATCTTTAAGTATGTTTACTGTTTAAAATTATACTAAAAAAATGATATTGTAGATCACATAAATATTACATTCATTAAATGTTACTATGACTAGTACAGAAGTAATTGCTTTATGAATATAACTCAAATTGAAAAGACAAGGAAATTTGTGTGAAAGTGAGCATGGAATGAAGCAATGCAAAATTAGGTGAGTGTCTGAGATATTTATTGTCTCTGGATGAGAACAGCCTCCATGTATGTCCAGTTCATACAATGATCAGCTACTGTACCAGTGACTTCAGCTCTCTCATCCAGTCTGAAACAGACAGTGACTTTACATGATGATCAATATATGTGGAAACATCACAAAAGGAAATCAAAGCCATGTTATAACATTGGTGATGATGAGACACATGATTTCTTATCCAAATGTAAAAAATAATATTCTTGGAGTAGATGCTGACCTATGTCCAAGAAGACTGCATCAGAACAATACTTTAAGGTTTATGCACCATTTTATATAACCAATTACAAATGAGATTGATTATAATATTGACTTTTTCACTGCAAGAAAATTGTTTTCAGTAGCCTATGTATGTTACTTATTTAGGTAACAGAAACACTGGCTACATACAAACTAAACTTTTTATAAATGACACAGGACAGCTAGCTATATTTATTAGGCGGCATATATATTTGTTTCAAGAATTGTCGTGAATACACTGCAGTAATAGTCACCAGTAGCCTAACTTAGCTAATCATACTATTCAAACAGCAATTAATGCCCCACAAATGAAATGTATAAAAAGCTAAACACATAAAAAAATATATGATTAAGAAACTATATATCCCAAGGTTTGCATAGCTTATTCGCTTATTGTTTTTCTGTGTGCCTGCAATCAATCAAGCAAATCAGCTTACAGACGATTAATATTACACAAACTGCATTGCTTTGACACTGTTACAATGCTTCAGTGCTTAACATATTGACACTTCGTTACCTTTTCAAAATAATCCAAGTAACGTTAGCAATTTGAGGAGCGTGCACTGATTAGGGAACTAATGAATATTCATGTAAACTCCACCCACGGGAAAAGTTTTTCACGGGAACCGAATATTACACAACACCGGACGCGTTTTTGGAACCACATACCTCGAGTAAGCAAGGTTTGGGGTTAATCAACCGAGAGTTCAGGGTTTAGTTCACGGTAGGCTAAGTTAACCCTGCTTTCTGGAATACACCCCTTACCTATATTAGCGCGTCAGGCGAGCGCGCGGTAAAGGTGTGTTGTGCTGAGGCGACAGAGTGCGTGGTTTAACCTTTCAAAAATAAATAAATAAATAAAGGGCATCATCCACCCGCAACTATTGCTGACTGGCCGTTTTCTGCACCGCAGTCGAACATTATTACAACGCAAAGACTAACAGCGTTCTTATTTTGCCCTTCACAGGCTTCCGTAGACGTTTCCTTCCGTTCACCAGTAGTCCGCGGCTCTGCCATCTGTGGTGAGAAGTATCCGTGGGCAGCTAAATCAAAGCCATGGAGCAGATCAATAATATTAAAGTGGTTCCGTGCACCAGCTCTAACTATCTGAAACCGTTTAGGGTGCATTATAACCAGGTGAGTCGCTATAGTTTAATCGCACGTTATCATCTGTCAGTGATGCGGTCACACCTCATCATTTTGCTGTCAGCAGCCCAACCCCCATTCATTCTGTCATTGCTTTTATCGACCAACATTGCGTCTAGTGTTTCAGGATTGGCATAACAGACATTCCTGCGTTCGATATGACAAACGATGTATTTCAAAGAAGATGTTGCTGATTTCGTGTAAAGTCTTCTTAGCTGAACTAGCAAGACGCTATTAATCCATAGACAGGGAAGCAGCCACTTTCCCTCGAGCACATGCTTTACATTAAAAGGAGCACAGTCGGCTTAGGAAAGCTTTATTAAAAGCCTGATGCACACAATATTGTATAGTTGGTACTAAGGAAACTTTATCTTGGACTGAACATGATGGAAACAAGCTAAAACCAGCTGTGTTATTAAATCTATTTATCTATAATATCTGCCTGTCTGGCTATCCATCAAAAAACATACATTACTGTACATATAAGTGTGTGTGTGGATATAATTAATAATATTATATATATATATATATATATATATATATATATATATATATATATATATATATATATATATATATATGAGCAAGTCACTACTTTGTATTTTGATAGTAACGGGTAAAGGCAGTTATTAGGGACAACTCTCAGTAGAGGCCTTTTTGCTTGTATTAAATTTAAATATAAGGATTAATTATTAAAACATTTTTTAAGCAGATTCATTAAGTGGGATATCCTTGAGCTCGCTAGAATATATTTCTTGGCAATGTTGGCATAGCAGAATGTTGTTAGCAAAACAGTCCTCTGTGGTAGCTGTGCAGTCGGGTGGTGAACAGTTGTTTTGTTTCATAGCTGTTACTCTATATTTCATTGTTGATTTTTAGCATAGATAGAATTCCACGCTATTCGTCATGCTGCAATGATCCTTTTAATGTATTTTATTGTATTTAGTGGGTTTATCCTACTTTTTTTTACGTTAGCTAGTAGCTATACATTCAGCAACACAGACCATCACAACATGTAGGGAAAAAAATACAGAAACACCATAGGACGTCACTACAAGGTCATTTTTTGTGCATATTTTTGAAATATAATTTTAAGTATAGAATTTAATTTTAGGCACTCTCAGCCTCTTTTTGACTGAAACTGTGTTTACTTTGTGACCCTGATTTTATCTTCTAACCTGTTTTGGTGTTGTGTTTTTTTTTCTTCTGATTTCTGTAAACCAAGTGATAGCAAAAATCCTGTGCCAACACATCTGTAGACCTTGCAATTATATTCAAATAGCCTCCGGGTATGGTTTAATCTTTTAACCTGTTGGCACTGACTGCTTTTTGGCATGCATCCCCATCCTTTTCTGTGAAACTGTGGTAGCAAATATGTCAACACATCCATAGTATTTTCCTTAGTTGACGTCATTTTTCCTTCTGTTGTACTGGCATGGATTAAAACCTTTGTTTTTTTAAGCAGAGCACCTGTGGGTGTTTCCTCTTTGATTGTTCTCCTCAAGCTGTGTGTTGCATATTTCAGAATATAGTCATACTTCCCCCTGCTACAGTTTGACAAGCAGACCCTAGGTCCACCAAATGAGGTGTCTTAGTCATACACATCTGCTACTCTGTGCGGGCATGGATGAAATGTACGGTGCTTCTCGAGATTCTCTTGCTATTAGATTAAGTCTATTAATGTTAAATTAAAGTAAAGCAAAGAACAGCCAATTAATTCTCTCTAAGCATGGATTAAAACCTTTGTTTTTTTAAGCAGAGCACCTGTGGGTGTTTCCTCTTTGATTGTTCTCCTCAAGCTGTGTGTTGCATATTTCAGAATATAGTCATACTTCCCCCTGCTACAGTTTGACAAGCAGACCCTAGGTCCACCAAATGAGGTGTCTTAGTCATACACATCTGCTACTCTGTGCGGGCATGGATGAAATGTACGGTGCTTCTCGAGATTCTCTTGCTATTAGATTAAGTCTATTAATGTTAAATTAAAGTAAAGCAAAGAACAGCCAATTAATTCTCTCTAAGGCTCAGAGGCTTATTTGATTTAATGCTGTTTCAACATTTTAGCATGATTTCTAGGTTGGTGTGGTACTGGCATATTTCCTTTGTCTAAATCTGGTCTTGGTCTAGATTTGGACTCAACCCTTTTCCAGTGTCAGTATTAAAAATAAAGGTCCCAGAAGGAGGGTTTCATGGTGATGCCATAAAAGAATCATTCAGAGTTCTCCAAATAACCTTTCAGAGAACAATTCTAAAGAACCATTTTTTTTAATTGTAATAATCTAAAGAACCTTTTCCCTGCTAAAAAGTAAAATTTACAACAAAGGTGCCAAAAAAAAAAAAAACTTTGTTTCAGAGTCTTAAGGTCTCAGCTTGTACTTGGACTGAGCTGCTCTTGACTACAACACTGTTTGGCACCCTGAAGTATCCTGTAATTTTGTACATTTTTCCTAGTAAATAACATGTTTGCAAGTCCAACTCATAAATTATAATTATAAAAAATTATATTTGTGTTCATGTTTACCAAGCATCATGCCAACATGCAGTAGATGAAGGCATTTACTTGACAGTGGTTTCAGCATGTCATTTATTTTTTAGGTATCCAGACAGTAGGGTTGATTAAGATTAGCGTTGTACCGATTCCGATACTAGTATCGGAAATATCACCGAAACCACAACAAATTCTGGCATCGACGAGTACATGAACCCATATACCGATCTGATACCATTTCCTTAAACAAGACTTATGCTGTGTCCGAAACCGCTCCCTATCCACTATATAGTGCACTATATGGGGTGTCAGCCATGCTGTCCGAATTCTGAGTGAACTACTTCATTCCCTACATTTGTCCACTACTTTTTACCCACAATTAATTCTGATTTCGAGTGTACAACCGATGTACACTCGCTGAAGCACTATTTCCCACAATCCAATACAGAGTAGCGTCGAGCTGGAAGCGAGAGCGGGAGCGAGCGAGTTTGAATGAGAGATGAAGTTTACATCTTTATTATTTCTGTTTTAACGTTTTTCCTACAATATTTTTATTAAAATTTGTTATGTAGGCAATAACTCAGTTTAATATTTGACTAATTTACTGAGGTGGCATCGTTGTTAACTTACAAAAATGATGATAATTTGGTGGATAATTTACATTTTTTTGTTAATAACAGGTAGTGTATTCTGATGAAAAATTTACGGTCGCCTGAGGACGCTCTACAACCATCTTATCTGAGCTCAAAACGCTGCTTGAACGAGTGTCAAGATACTAAAAATAATAAATACATAATTATGAATGTGTTTGTGTGTTTATTTTTGTTCTCAGTACGTTATTTTAATAGCATTTAATGATTATGAACGTAAAAGCATTACAAAAAAAAAATAATTATGTACCATCGATGAAACCACAAAGCTGACGCGGAGGTATGTATAACTGCAATATAAAGTGACGTGACATTCAGCCAAGTATGGTGACCCATACTCAGAATTCATGCTCTGCATTTAACCCATCCAAAGTGCACACACACACTGTGAACACACACCCAGAGCAGTGGGCAGCCATTTATGCTGCAGCACCTGGGGAGCAGTTGGGGGTTCGATGCCTTGCTCAAGGGCACCTAAGTCGTGGTATTGACGGTGGAGAGAGCACTGTACATGCACTCCCCCCACCTACAATTCCTGCCGGCCCAAGACTCGAACTCACAACCTTTCGATTGCGAGTCCGACTCTCTAACCATTAGGCCACAACTTTCTAAGGTAATTTTGAGTATTATTGCTATTAGTATTATTTTCTAAAATTAGGTACATGTAATATAAAAGTACATATGGCAATGTTTTTGCAACAGCTCCAAGTCTCACGCGCAGTGTAGGCTATACGTTACTGTCAGAATCCATTCACTTATTTATTTGTTCACTCTTTCTTGATATAGTGAACTCAACTGCCATATTCCCATATATAGGGATTAGTGAATGAGTGAATGAGTGAGCGATTTCAGACACAGCATTAGTTATGACCGCTAGCTTTGCCTAACCGCTGCACGGCTGCATCCGAAAACTTAGGCAGGTGACTTGCTGCCTTGCTGTCTAATCAGGCAATGACTTTGCAGGCAGCGTTTTTGCCCGAAGGCACCTCATGAAACGGATTTCGGACAGGCTTTTGAGGCGCTAGAAATTCTCGCTAGAAATTACATAAAAAGTGGAAAACGTTGTTCAGAAACATACATTTACACACAAACTGACCACCGACCGCAACTTTCCGACGCCATCTTTATTTTTTTGGCTTAACTGTCACAGAATGGAACGCACCGGTAGTAAGTTACAGACTCCCGAGTATATTCGGTACCCACAGCTGCGTTCAGTCGCTTCCGTGTTAGTCTAAGCGCAGGGCTCCAGACTGTAGCCGAATATATACTAGTGTCTGTGAATATTAAACTGCAAAATACTATTTAAATATTACTCCTGCAAATTCTACATCGCTGTGGGTGACGGGCGCAGATGCGCGGGAGCTCGCTGTTTTGTAGTCTCTGCCGTGTGTCACTATATGAGGACACGAACGCATAAACTGTCACTTCATGAGAATTTACCGTTTCATTTGAGAAAACTGGCATATCATAAACGCAGACACTCAAAGATCTTCATGGCAACCCATTAAAATAATTGTTTGGTTTAATGTGAGTAAATTGACAATATATTAAGCTACTGTTGTAGCCTACAGTAGATTTAGCTATGTCTCTATGTAGTAATAATAATACGTCTCTATTAATAATAATAATTATGCCTAGACGGTTGCTTGTTTTTGACTTTTTTTATAAAGAGATTATCTGATTAATATATAATTTTTTATATTCCTAGACTTATTTGTTGCAGTTTTTTATACAGTTATATTGTAAACTAAAATACCTTTTTTAGTTTGTGGTGTTAGATTTTTGGCTGCATTTGAAGTTCTTTTGCACTTAAGAAAATAAATAATATTACTGTCAAATTCATGTCAGATAATAAAAATACTGTAATAAATACAGTAGTTCACCATTTATTTGTTCATGTTTTATTAAGGGATAAGTCTGAAGCACACCATAAAATAAGTCTAGCAATTTACACAGGGCTAGTAGTATATACAGCTGTTTATACAGATACACACCCAGGTATCGGATCAGTACTCTATATCGTCCGATACCCTAAGCCCAGGTATCGGTATCGGGAAGAGAAAAAGGGTATCGGAACATCTCTAATTAAGATTTCCCAATTTGATTAGATTTCTATTCACAAGCGCATACGTATGCACAAAATACATGAAACCTTCTAACTTCATACCTTTTTTTTCCAATTACTATGGTGAAATTACTGAGGAGGACCCTACACTGTGAACATTTGGCAGTGTTGGCAGGCCCTCAAGGTTTTTTTTTTGTGAGTGTTGATTAAACACTTAAGCATGTGTATTTTTATTTTTTTTTTAAAGGCAGGATTCCGCTATAAAAAAAAAGATGTTATGGTATGTCATAGTAATGCAAGCCATTTGAATATTGAGTGAAATAAAACAATTTTTTAGGCCAGTCAGTTTATAGATACAATTTATGTTATTAATTACAAAGTGTTGTCAGGATTACAAGTGTATGAATTTAGTTGAAAAGAGTAATTAGGCCTTAATTGTCCCACTTTTCCATTATGAATGATGGTAGGAGGTCTTAAGTGCTTTAAAGTGCAGGTCAGAAAACACCAGACACATTTTCAGGTGCAACTGAAGATAAGTGCAATCTATGCACCCACACCTCCAGCCTTTGCCTATGTGAAGGAAGTTGAGTTTTCTCAACACCAGCCACATCACTGAGTCACAGCGCTTTGCCACCCACACAGCCCTGCTGCCATGTAGCAGTAGTCGGTTGCTGCCAATCCATTTTGCCATCTGTACTTTCACATTTTGCCACCACCCAGCTCACCTTGGCATACACCTTTTACTCAATTTTCAGTGACTGTGAAGAAAATGTTTTTGTACAGTATGGCACTTTGCAACCTGCAAACTGTGTTCTGCTAAATGAACATTTTCATTCATATAATTCAAATAAGTCTAGGGCTGCACGATAAATCGCATGCAATATTTAATGCGCATCTTGTCAGTAAAGCCGGTTCTGTAATCAGCGGTAAATCTCCATCACCTGCACGCGTTCACATGGAGCAGCATTTACTACACCGAGCCATTATTCGCTGACAAGCTGCGCAAAACATGGGCAAAATATGATATGTGATGTGCAGCCCTATATAAGTATCTGTTTAAAAAAAATGTAATGTACAAAGTTAGAAGGTTCTATAGATGAGTGTTTTATCAACTGCTTTTCGTTGTGTGGCAAAAGAAAGTTTGGCACATGAATTCTAGGGATGGGACGATACACTTAAACTCACGATACGATGCACCTCGATATGCCATGGTCACGATACGATACGTCACGATACGATATCAAAAAAGAAAAGAAAAAAGAAGAAAATATTACTGTATAACAACAACTTATTTATTTTTGTTTCAGCTGCACACAGGGAAACACAAGGCCTAACTGGCCAAACACAAACAAGAACACTCCCTTAGTGCTGCTCTAATCCTAGGTTAAGTTATCTCAGTACTGGTTCTTCTTCAAAAAAACTAACATATCAACATGTTCTGGTGTAATCAGTGATCTTTGAGCTGACACAATGTCTCCTGCTGTGGAAAAGACACGCTCACTGGGCACTGACGTAGCAGGAATGCAAAGGTAGGCTTTGGCCAGGGGGGCAAGTATGGGGTAAGCATATGCATTAACTTTCCACCACTCAAGTGGACTACTGTTGAGTGGGATAGGAATCCCATTTCTGTAGGAGAGTATCTCCATTTCAATCCCTCTGCTGGACTGCACTGTCTCAACAACAGTAGTGTAGGAGCTCCCAAGGAGATCTTCTAACGCTGTCTTTTTTGGTGGGGGAGGCTGTGTCACGTCCTGCATCTGCCTATCTCCTTCCACTGGCTCTTCCTGGCTCTGCTCTGCTCCCTGTGCTGCCTCAACCATGACCCTGGCCTGCTCTGCTGCCCCTGATGTTGAAGCACTGGCCCTAGTGGTTCTTTCATCTATGTCACTGGTCTGAAAAAAATAAAATAAAACATGTCAAAGTTCTGTCTTTCAATCCTTCACTCCCTCCCTCTCTCACAGACACACGCACACAGAGACTCTCTCTCTCTCATCGACTAATAAAAAAGCAAAAAAAAACAATATGAGAAATAAGTTTTCGGGCTCTGGCCTACACATACAGAGTTACACACACGCGCAGGGCACCTCGTTTTTTTTCAATAAAAGTTAGCCTACCTGGTTGCGCTGCTCATGAAGTGCTGAAGCTTTTTCATGTATTCGAGCATAGACGGACTCGCGTTGTTCATCATTCAGATGGGACAGGCTTCGGAATATTGGGTCAAGCGCAGTGCACTCCTGCAGCATGTCATTACATTCCCCAGAGTACCGGTCCGAGATGTCGAGTAGAATGGCGCTTTTCATGTTGGCGATGGTCTGTGTGTCATTTTCGTCTGGTGACATGCTTTGCTCGATCATGAACCTCAGTGGGATTATCAGTGAAACAGTGGGCTCTTTTTCATCACAGACAACTGTTGTGGCTGTCTTCAGTGGCTTAAGCAGTTTCATAGTTTCACTATGTCCTCGACATCTGATATATCACTGTTATCCAGAGTGTCAATTTCTCTCGCATTCCTTCGGATTCCTGGGCAGCTCAGCGCTGCTGAGACAGCTGCTTGTTGCTCCAGGTAGCGCGCCAGCATGTCGTATGTGCTATTCCACCTGGTTTGGACATCGGTGATAAGTTTATGCCGAGGCAGCTCTAACTGGGTTTGCTTGTTGGTCAGGACGGCGGTGGCCGTGGTGCTCTTGTGAAAGAATGTAGTTATTCTTCGCACACGACCAAGAAGGCGCCCGACGTGGGATACAGCCAAGCCTCGCTTACTGGCCAGATTCACAACATGCGCTAAGCACTTGATGTGAGGGTGGAGACCGCTCTCTCTCACAGCAATGTCCATGTTGCTCGCGTTGTCTGTGACACAAGCAATGGTTGTTTGTGGCCTCGTTAGCTCCCACTCACTCAGTGCATTTCTCAACACGTGAGCTATGTTAACACCAGTATGACTTTCACTTAGCTCACGAGTTTGCAACACAAAGCTTTTTCTCTCCCATTTCTCGTTGATGACTTCTGCCGTGATGGTTATATAACTCTGTGTTGCACGCGAGGTCCAGCTGTCGGTGGTCAGGGTGACACAGTCGGCATTTTTTAGATACTCTTTCACGCTTTGTTTGGTTTCATTGTAAATTTCTGGGATTACCTTCTCTGAAAAATGTCCTCGACATGGCATCTTAAACTTGGGCTCCAGCACATTGAACATTTGGATGAATTTTCTGTTCTCTACCATGTTAAATGGAGCCATATAGTCCGCTATGAATTCGCCAATGAGCCTGGTTATCTGTTTTGCACGCGGACTTGACTGAGGTAGAGTTGGTGTCAGCGCTTGTTTCATGGTCAGCTGTCCCTTCGGTAGGCTCGTTTTCCCCGGGGCCGTCTTTACATTTTTATGGTGACTAGAGCTGAAACAACGAATCGATTTAATCGATTAAAATCGATTATTAAAATAGTTGTCAACTAATTTAGTCATCGATTCGTTGCTAAATAACTTTTATTTGCCTTAAGCGGCTCATTTCGTGCATATTTCAAATCTGCGGTGACATCATATGATGTCTATGTCTGCAGCATTCAGCGTGATGTGGGAGTACTTTACATTGAGCCTTTAAAAAAAGAAGAGTAACCTGCACTACTGCACTGTTTAAGGGGACGTTCACATATCGCGTCTTTTGCGCGCTCAAGTTCGTTATTTCCAACACCGCACCGCATCGAGTTAAAAACATCTCAACTTTTCAGAATGCAGCAACTGCACCGCGGGTCATGTGACAAGAACTAACCAATCAGCTTCATCCTTTCCCATAACAACGTTAAAAGCTCAGTCAAGATGAAAGGAACAGCTGATCATAGTTGTATATGGATTTCCATTTTGAAATAAATTTAGTAGCAGAGCTACTGCAAGCGATTTTTTGAGCTGCAAATCCATTTATCCTTTGCTGAAATTTCCGCGTCTTCAACGAGAGAGCACGTCATGGTTGCTTAGCAAAGGCAGACGCCTCAGGGGCGCTTCTGCCTGAGCGCTTTGGAAAGAAGGAGAAAGCGGCGCGCCTAGCGTTTTCCACGCGTTTTTAGGCGCGATTTGTGAACGGCCCCTAAGACTTTCATTTGTGCAGATTCTCCAGTACAATGTTGTTTGCAAATGTTTAGTCATAAAAGCTGATAACATTGCTTTTTAACAGTTAACATTTAAAGCTTTACAAACATGTTCTGTGATCAGTTTGTCATTTACCAGTTCAAAATTCAGTCGTTCAGCCTAATTATGACTGAATTAGAGAGGTAAATGTAGATATTTGAAATGCACTTTTTTTCTAAGTATTATTCACTGCTCTTTTTCACACAGCAGGTTTTTTGTGTGTGTCCTATTTTTTTTTCTGGACAACCTTCTGATGGATTTTACTTTAAATTGTGAGTTCCATTCAGGTTTCATGCCATTGGCACTTTTTTTGAAGGATTGTTTACAATTTCACAGCAAAAGCTATAAAGCTTTTTCCCAGTAAATAATAAAATACAATGTACTGCAATTTTATTCTGTTTTATCCTTATTCTTCGTGAAAATATGTTCGGAAAGATTCCTTAATAAGCTTTGTTCAGGATGTTAAACTACTTTAGGAGGTCTAAGGACTGCCATGGTGAAAACATTATTTGAAATCTCCTTGTGAAATTTGCTAGAGTATGGGTCAGTGTTCTGATTGCAGAAGAGTTCGACAAAGGATTACTAACACAATAAAACAACTCCAGGTATATTTTTGATGAGGATATGACAGTGCAAAATGGTTAAAATCTCTTAAATCTATGCTGAATGATAAAGGCCATTTATTAATAATTTACTTGGGGGAAAAATGGGAAAAACTAAAATATAAGTACATAAACCGATTAATCGATTAATCGTAAAAATAATCGACAGATTAATCGATTATCAAAATAATCGTTAGTTGCAGCCCTAATGGTGACGTTGAAGGTGGTGGTTCATGTTTGTTGTGTTGGATGTGGTGTACGGAATGACAGCATGGCATAGCTTACACACAGTCTTAGTCTTGTCAGTTACTCTATTGCCGTCTTTGTCTTTTTTAATGAGAAAGCCAAAATACTGCCAGACATATGACTTGTATCCAGGCGGAGCGTCCTCAATTTCGACCTCATTTGACTCCATGGTCGGCTGTTTGGGGGCCTAATATTTGTTAGCTCGCTGCAGTGTTGTTGTTGCAACATGCGCTGTCTTGACGTGACGACGTACCGCACCGTTTTGTTTGTTTGTTTATTTTATTTGAACATATAAAGAAAATAATTTTTTTTTATATACATACAGGCATGTATACATATATAAAATTTAAATAACAACCAAATTAAGTCCGTTCCCCGATATAATTTTTTTTTTCATTTAGTTTTTTTACCCTGCTTGATCAGCAGATGGTGCTGCCAGCCTGCCACCATAGACTGTATGTCTGGCCCATATACATACACACACATATAATACACTAAATTATTTATATACTACGCAAATCATGCAGCAGTGCCATCTATCTTTATCATTTTTTTCGACCTCGATGCGTTTCGTCACGTTTTGTATCGCGATATTTTGTCAAACGATATTTCGTCCCATCCCTAATGAATTCTATTTCGAACAAGTTGAGAGTGGAGAGAGTATACTCCTAATATATTGGCATCAATGGTTCCATGAAAAACCTTTAAAAGGGGTCATAAGACGTTGCTAAAAAGAATATGTCGTGTATTTGGTGTAATGCAATGTGGCAATGCAGGCAGCTCTCTTAGTTCCAGGCAGCTCTCTTGACCACATTACAGTTCCATATCACTTCGCATAGTAAAACTGTAATAACATTCACACAGTTTGGACAAAAAGGTGTTGTCAGAGCTGCCTTGACGATTTTATCAGTGTTGCCTATAGTGTAGCAACTTAAAAGCTACACATGACATTTCTCACTAGCGAGGTAATGCCAACGCTGTTTAGAGATGCAAATAAGGTGATATATTGGGATACTTCTTATTTTAGAAATAGGATATATTTTTAGGAAAGCTGTCATTTAAGAACACAATTCAATGCAAGTTTATTTGTATAGCGCTTTTTACAAAACAAATCGTTGCAAAGCAACTTTACAGAAAATTAAGTTTCTACAGTATTTAGTAGTAGCTTATCAGTGGTGACTGTCAGTTTATGCGCTGTGATGGCGCTGAGGAGACAGAGGAAGAATGTTCTTGAAATGTTTGACGACGAGCAGTTAATCAAACAGGTAGATTTCCTCAGTTATTCAAACAGAAAACGAACAAAGATTATTTACATTACCAAAGAACACCTTAACCGACTTGAGTCTAGCGTGAGTATTATATGCTCTATAAAAACACTCCTGTTATAATCAGTGAAGCTACCTACACTGTGTCATGAATAGATCTCTTACCCATTATTTACACTGCCCATTTCTGCTGTGCATTATTGCTCCGACATGGCTACCAGAGCTGATCCCGGCCACTCACCAGCCGCGCTGCAGCAAGTTTCTGAAGCGTCTCTCTGCATTGCATCACTAAAGACAGGTACCCATGGCAGCTGTGGCCTAATAGTTAGAGAGCCGGACTAGTTACCAGAAGGTTGCTAGTTCGAGTCTCAGTGCTGGCAGGAGTTGTAGGTGGGAGGGAGTGAATGAAGAGTGTTTTCTTCCACCCTCAATACCCATGGCTGAAGTGCCCTTGAGCAAGGCACTGAACCCCCAGTTGCTCCCTGGGCACTGCATCTATAGCTGCCCACTGCTCCGGGTGTGTTCATGGTGTGTTCACTTCTCACTGCTGTGTGTGTGTACTTGGTTGGGTTAAATGCAGCGGACCAATTCCGAGTATGGGTAACCATACTTGGCAAAATGTCACGACTTTCACTTTCATATTTTTGACGAATAATGTCCATGCGTATTTCGTCACCCAAAATCCTGTTTGTGGCACAGCAAAAGTGTTGTTGTGAATCAACTCTTAAGACTGACACTTAAGATTTAGTCCTACACTTCACTTAAATTATGACTGAAATGCTTGATAACTAACCTTTAAGCACAGCGTTGAGCCAAGAGCTTTTTTACACTTAAGTAAATTTTTGGCAGTGTTCTTGAGAGTAATTCTCAGTTGCTTGATAAATAGGGACACTGGTCTCAAGTACTACAACAATAATGCTAAATTATATTTTTTAACTGTCCCTTATACATTATCTGTTGTGACAAGTTCTTGAATCACAGGTTCTTGTATATCAGGTACAGTAGTCATCCAGTGCTCTTCCACTGGATCCACCTCCAGTTGATTAAGCCTTAATTAATTACTAGAGTGATTGGATAATAAAATTTAGCCTGAGCAGGTTTCCAGTGTTGTTCTCGCGCAGAGGCAAGAGTCACTCAGGTCCCGAGAACCAGCAGCTGAGCCAACAGTTAACTGCTCCAGCTGCCAAGCTACTGCTTTAGCAGCAGGGGTCTTGGCTAAGAAAGGGGGGTATCAAAGGAGAGTGTGAGTGTATTGGGGAGAGGTGGGGTGTTGGATTAAAGCAAGGGTTGATGGGCAGACAACAGTGTGCACTAGGTGGGTAAGAACAGATGAGGAACAATAGGGGCAGGGACGCTGGAGTGAGCAGATTGGTGAGGAGGCCATGGGAAACGTGTGGCGGCCACCACCCTAGCACCAGGCCACTGGGCGCGCTCAATAGACACAGGAAATGGGATTTACATGAGGCAGATGCGTAAGAGAGGTAATGAATGCATTAGAGCCCAAGGAGCAAGAAAAAGGTGAGAGCAACCAATGTGCACTTCCCATGAAAGCTGTTAACCCTAATCCTCTGTGTAGATCTCTCTTTAGACAGCTTTTCAGAAACACTCTAAAACAATGAGAGCACAAGGAGATGAAAAGAGAAAGAAAGTACTCTTTGTCACCCAAGGCTGGCCTGTCATCTTGCATCGCGTGGTAAGTATGTTGCAGTGCAGCTTATTACTTATCAACTGTTTCCAAACCCAAAACACATCCGATGAAAGGATTCTACCACTTTCCCAAGACTTTGCGGCCCTATATCTCCATTGAACTCCTCTCTTACAGATGTTGGTTTTGTATGGTGAGAATCTGGAAGCAACTGCTCCCAAGGACATTTTCCCACTGCATGGCAAAGCCACAATCTTGTGGCTAGAGGTTTTCAGCCGCAATTCAGGGCATTGTATTTATGTCCTGTATCATTTCTCTGTGAGATTGTGGATTGTTCATAGGAACAATGATGTGTGGTGCATTGAAAAGTTAATAAATCACTCACATAGTGGAGAATATAATGTATGCTGTCTTCCCTTACATGTTAGGGTTGTTTTCTGATGCTTGTTTTTCCCTAGTGAAAGCAAAGTTACAAGGATACAAGTTTTTTTTAGTAAAGAATACATTAATTCAGTTCATGAAGACAATGACTTGAATATACTCATTTTATTAAAAACATGTTTTGGATTTCTGAATTGAAAATATTTAATAATAATTTTTAAATATCCTAATAATAATTACATGAGAAAAAAGACTAATAAAAACAAGAAAAATATCAAATCATTTGGCAGTCTTTTTTCTTTTTAAGATCTTTGCAAATCCTAAAGACTGTTTGTCAAGAGTCAATAAGACTCTTAATGTATTGGATAATTTAACCTTATGACAAGGTTAATTCAGGTTGTAAAACACTGTAAAAGACTCCTCCAAAATTTAATTGTAAATATGAATTAATAACTCATATTTGTTTAAAAAAAACTACATTGCAAAAAATATTATAAAGCAACAATAATAATGTAGAAACTTTTTTTTTAAATAATAAAGATGTGTAAATAATAATAAAGTTTGTTTTATCATCAATCAACTTGCAGTATAATTGAGGACCTTTATTTGCCTTCTCAGCAGTAGGCATTTGTAATGTAATGGTTGCAGGATCTTGCAACCCCAGGCTCAGAAGCATGAGCATTACTCAGGCCCAGCATGGTGCTTGAAGGGAGGGGGAAATTTGGGGAGGTAAGCTCACACCTGTGGGATGGAGGGGCAGAAGGAGAGTGGGGTCGATGAGGCGTGGAGTGTGCAGTGAAAGCAGATGGAGACACAGAGGTTGAGCTCCCTCTGTTCTCCCATCTCTTTCTTCCCTAACCCTGTGCTCTGAAGCGCAAAAGCTGGAAAAAGAAGCAGCGACATAAAGCCCTTTTCAATTGGGTTAAAATGGTGGACATGTCTGCATTTGATCTTGCGTCTTCAAGAATTAGGAAAAAAGATGACAGATGAAGATGAGCAACTGATGATGATCACATCTGAGAGGCTGACAAGTCTCGGAGAAAAGAAACCTTCCAGAAAGTGTTTACCGCCTGGTTTGTCACTTGTTTTTTTTTTCTTGTTTTTTTTTTGTTATTTATTATGGGCCTCCTCCCAGTGAGGCCCATGAGGGCAATCAGCATGTGTCCACGTCAAAGGGTGGGGTTTTGTTGTTTACACAGAAAGTGATTTGTTTTGGTGGTTGGTGGGTTTGGTTACATTGTTTGTTTCAATGTAATGAGGTCTTAAGCCGAGAATTAATCCGGACCAGATCTGTTCCAGTTGGGCTCAGTTGCTATTTGCAGTTTTCAGAAAAAAATCGCATAGTGTGTGGTGCCTAAAGATTATAATCTTAGATTCAAGAATCAGTCGTTTCCAGTATGGCTGCAATAAACGATTATTTTGATAATCGAACTGTTATTAGAACAATTAATCGACTGATCATCGATTATTTAACTGATTAATCATTAGACATTAATTGATTATTCAGCTTTTGCAATTAGTTAAAATATTTATACATATTCTAACAAATAAATTAAAGTAATTACTTCAACTTTTGAAAGTCATATTAAGTAATTTTAATTATACAATTAATTTATACAAATATATTTGGCACACAGAATGAGATGAGAGAAAATCTCTTATTCGCCATTTAATTAGTTAGATGAGAAAGTAACTAAATGACACATCATTCTGCTTAACATCTCTTTTTGTAAGTCATATTTATAAGAAACAAAATAAAGGGAAGTGATAGGACATTTTATTTTTGGATAAACTATTTTATTCACAACGTAATCTCTCTTAAAATACCTTAAAATACCATAGGGTTATGATAATCAAAACAGTCCAGAGCTATATCAAACCAAACTAAAACTTTAATGATTTCCCCCCTCCCTGGACTAAAAAAAATTTTTTTTGATTAGATAGCTCCAAACTGACGAATTTGTCCAGATGTGGTGCTCCAGTTGTTAAGTGTGTTGAGTAGTGGACTGACTCAGTCATTAGGTTTATGCTCGTTTTCGACTGTCAAATGGGTAGGTGCAGTAAACAAGCATGTGATTTAAAAATAATGACTCCTTTTGCTCATTATCCCTTGTATTTCACAACAACACACCCTGCCGGCTTTCTTACTATGAATATCTGCAGGGCTTGGCACATGATATTCTGGTGGGAATAATGTGCGATGAAGGCTTTAAATCTGGGGAAGTTTGGACGGCACATGGTGGGAATTAAAGGCCTTGATTGTAAATAGCAGCGTGACGGCAATTGAATTCTCAGCAGCTGTCGGGGTCACAGCATTATAAACTGCAAGCTGATGATAATTAGACTTTAAGCATGCAAAAGAACGAGGCCTGTCGCTCCTCCCTATTCACTCATAAGCCTTTATTGCGAGTAGGACTGAGGGGGCACAATAATTTCAAGGCCCTGCATCTCCTTCCACTCCCTGTAATCTGTGTTGTAAATCCATGTTGCTTGTGATTCCCAGGTTCCCAAAAGGCCTTTTCTTGTTGACCTACAGAGTGGCCCTGATAATGAGGGGCCCCCACCATCTGTGTGCAAGACCAGGGACCCTAAACATGCTCAGCCACACAGAATAGGCCTATAGGGGGCAAACCATAAAAGCAGCAAGAACCTCACCAGGGCTTCTGGAGGTCATAAAATTGAATTATGGAATGAAAATATTTCTAGTGGACACTTAGTTTGGTCTTTATCCCTTTAAAGCAATAGTTCACACAAAAATGAAAATTCAGTCATTATTTGCTCAGTCTGGTGTTGCTTTAATGCCATATGGCTTTCTGTCTTTTTCAGACCATAAAATTAGAAAATTGGAAAATATATTGGCAGTGAATAGATGATTGTTGATTCAAATTCTGGCTAGAGCCCAGACAGATGTTAACTTAATGTTGTATGTTATGATGTACTTCCTTGTACTACAACATGCTTTACCATGAAAACCAAGCAGTGCAGCCAAACTTGTACCACATTTCTCTTGAGAAGTGAAGCCTATACTGCCATGCAAAGCCAAAAGACTGTAACTTTGATTTTTGTTGAAAATTAGTTATTGAAATTACTGTCGTCTCAACTGTAACTTCGAAAAGCCCAGGAGAAACCAAGGCAGAACACTGTATAACACCAGCTGACCCTCTTTCACTTTGTTTGGGATGCTTAAACTATTACAACGTTATATGACTTTAAGCCTCACGTCAATATGAAGTTACGGTGCAGGTTTGGAGTTTGTTTAACTTTTAGTCTGCTTGTTATGAAAAAAAAAAAACTTAATACAGTCACATTACTATATGCAATATCCTATATGAGACAGCTCATGATCACTAGATTTTATATAGGTGTTACTCTAACAATTTTTTAAAATGGTGATCAGCAGCCAAATATTCATAATGTGGAAGTAACTTCCTTTTGCCTTGGTGTGACTTCTCACGTTTTGCAGACAATGCAAAGGCAGAGTACATTAACTTCAAAATACTGGTAAAAATCAAGTCTCACAATTTTTTATGTAGATAATTTTCATTACTAAAACATTTAATTGTTAAATTTTTCAGTGTCCTACCTATAATTAATTTGGCTGGACAAGTAAAACACTTTAAAGTCGTTTTTCTCAGTTTCACACTCTAGCGAGTTAAGGTGTTTTGCCTTTGTAGGGCAGTATAGTCCTCCACTAAACTAGAATTTCTTGTACCTCACAAGCGTTTATTCAACACAGTCATATGACCATGGGATTAATACTATACATATGAGCCAGGAACCTTATCTCTTTATTGCTATTGTTTATTGCTAATTGTTAGTTCATGTTAGCTAACACATTAAGTCATGTTAAAGGAGACCTTATTGTGTTGCTTTTTTTCTTTGGTGTTACTGTTCAAAATAATTTTTCAGTAGATCATCTTGTGATGACCTCAGTGGTTTATCTAAATACAGTCGTGGCCAAAGGTTTTGAGAATTACATAAATATATTAGTTTTCAAAAAGTTAGGTAGAAACTTTGTTTCAGTTGTTTGTGTGATGTACTGAAATATAATTACAAGCACTTCATACGTTTCAAAGGCTTTTATCGACAGTTACATGACATTTATGCAAAGAGTCAGTATTTGCAGTGTTGGCCCTTCTTTTTCAGGACCTCTGCAATTCGTCTGGGCATGCTCTCAATCAACTTCTGGGCCAAATCCTGACTGATAGCAACCCATTCTTTCATAATCACTTCTTGGAGTTTGTCAGAATTAGTGGGTTTTTGTTTGTCCACCCGCCTCTTGAGGATTGACCACAAGTTCTCAATGGGATTAAGAATAGGGGAGTTTCCAGGCCATGGACCCAAAATTTCAACATTCTGGTCCACGAGCCACTTAGTTATCACTTTTGCCTTATGGCACGGTGCTCCATCGTGCTGGAAAATGCATTGTTCTTCACCAAACTGTTGTTGGATTGTTGGAAGAAGTTGCTGTTGGAGGGTGTTTTGGTACCATTCTTTATTCATGGCTGTGTTTTTGGGCAGAATTGTGAGTGAGCCCACTCCCTTGGATGAGAAGCAACCCCACACATGAATGGTGTCAGGATGCTTTACTGTTGGCATGACACAGGACTGATGGTAGTGCACACGCTTTCTTCTCCGGACAAGCCTTTTTCCAGATGCCCCAAACAATCGGAAAGGGGCTTCATCAGAGAATATAACTTTGCCCCAGTCCTCAGCAGTCCATTCACTATACTTTCTGCAGAAGATCAATCTGTCTCTGATGTTTTTTCTGGAGAGAAGTGGCTTCTTTGCTGCCCTTCTTGACACCAGGCCATCTTCCAAAAGTCTTTGCCTCACTGTGCGTGCAGATGCGCTCACACCTGCCTGCTGCCATTCCTGAGCAAGCTCTGCACTGACAGCAATGAAATGCAGTGGAAAGGTTTTTTTGGGATTAGGTTAATTTTCATGGCAAAGAAAGACTATGCAATTCATCTGATCACTCTTCATAACATTCTGGAGTATATGCAAATTGCTATTATAAAAACTTAAGCAGCAACTTTTCCAATTTCCAATATTTATGTAATTATCAAAACTTTTGGCCACGACTGTACAGCTCCCTTAACAGCCTTAAGTAGTAGTAGTAGACTTTTTGAGTTAGGATGTTGTCTGGTTCTACAGGATTCACCTGCATAGCAAATCTCTGAAATCTCTGATTTCACTTCCTCTGTTTAGATGAAATGCATTACAGGCAATTTTCACTCTTAATTTTTTTCTTGCTGAGCAGAAATGTTCTCTATTGGTTTGACATTTCAGCCACCTAAACAAAAACATTCTTTATATATAAAGAATACCAAAGTATACCAGACCTGTACAGCGCGCACACAAAAATAGTGTGTAACTTTTAACTTTAATGTGCTATTTATATTTGATTTGACCCTTGATGTAACTAAATTATGCACGTTTTAGGTTACCTGAGAAAACATTTTTTACAGTGCTGTGTTACTTACCAAGAAATTCTATAAAAAATAATTTAAAAAATATCTCAAAAAGAATAGTTTAATTCTTTATAATAGTAATGTACAATGTGAGCCAAAATCATCACAATTAAAAGAACTAAAGACTTAAACTATTTCAGTCTGTGTGCATTGACTTTATTTAATATACTTTCACAATTTGAGTTTAATTACTGAAATGAACTTTTCCACAACATTCTAATTTATTGAGATTCACCTGTATGTGTGTGTGTGTGTGTGTGTGTGTGTATGCACATCATACATACTCTTTCTATGAAATCTGTTAACCACATTTACTGGTTCAAACACTCGAGCATTGCAATTATTTTACATTAACTATAAATTTTTGCGTCTGTCCTGTGCGCGATATATTTTTTATTCTGTGCACTCATGGCGTAAGAAGTGCACGGCCATACACACGCATAGCTTAGAGGGAACATTGATTGCAGGAAAGCAACATCAAGAACGTAAAGCCATAAATAGATGGTCTTTTTTTTTTTTTTTCATGCTAATAGCATTTTGCACTCAGTTGCCTGTATGTTTACAGTAAATGCATTTTCTCAGCAGATGCTGGAATCTGTGTACCTGCCTTAATCTGTTGCTTATATCTTGCATGGTATGTAAAGGCTTGTGGTGTTCACATGCTATTCATTCAAGTGCAGAGTTTATCTGCAGATGAGAATTGTGCAGTTTGTCCACCACTTTGGAATCAAGGCCATTTCTAGTATCACTTCTACAGTGTGGTGGCATGAATTTTAGAAACTATTAAAATTGATACATTTATTTTATAAATCAGTTAGTCCATTTCAGATTTCTTCTTTCTGACTTTCTTGACTATCATACACCTCTCACATGTGATATCACTCTTTTTATTAATGTTTTTACTCTATTGGAATCTAATCGATTTGTGAAATCAGTACCTAGCCATTACAGATAAAGAGTGATCCAGTAGAAACAGCCCTCATAAACCGGTTCGTGTTGATGCATGATGCTGGCTCCATGTGATTAGTCACGTTTACTGGTGACCAATAGCTGGGTTTTCCCTGATTTTAAGTTTTTTTTTTTTTTTTTTTTTTTTACTTTACACCTTTATCTTAAAAATGCTTAGCATTCAATATGATAACACTAATATTACAAAGAGGCTGAAATCCCTGCACAATTTTCTTTCTATACTTCAGGATGTCATGGAAGTGATTATGTAGACAGTAGACCTGGTGTCTGTGGTATGTAACTGCGCATGGTCGTCTGTTTAATAACAAAAATGAACTCTAATCAGTGGTACCCTCATTTTTAAGCCTTTGCTTTTGTGTCTTCTTCTACACTGTAAGAGCTACTGCTCAATTTAAAGCACTTTCACATTTTGGGCTTGTCTTTGCGATGCATGAACTTGCAAAGCCTCTCCCTCTCTGTGTTCTTTCAAATTGTTGGTGATGTTTGGGTTAATACTGGTGTTCAGACAAAGACTAAGGATTTGCGTTCATGGAATGCAAATGTTCAAGCTTCTCCGTAAACTGCGGGCCTCTGCTTCATATACTTTAGTTGGCATCATCCCTTATGAACCAAAGAAATGCTCAGATAATAGTAATGTAAAGACTTTCGATTGAGAATCTGAAACTCGGCATGGTACATCCCCCTCCACACATTAACATACCCACTTTCGCCTCCACAAGTATGTACTCAAGTATACACTTGCCTTGAAAAGGCACATTTTAATCCCCACTTGTCTGACCCTGCGGGAATTTAGCACCTACACAAAAATGTTTAAATCACTGTGACATGATTGGGGAAGCAGCACACACCTCTTTCCTGACCCAGGTGTTTCTATAACACTTTTTGTAAGGTGAACAGCATCTTTTCTGCAGTATGTAAGTGTATATGTTTTAATATTGAGTAAAACAATTGTTTTCCCCAAAACTTTGTTTTAATTAAAAAAACCTGGGATAATTGGAAAGTCAAGGAAGTTCAGAAAAATTTCAGTTGTAATATACATTTTGCTAGTTATGTTTTCTCCAAGATATTTAATCGGCTGGATACCTTGCTTGCAACTATCATCTGATTTGTGAGTAAATCATTAAACTGATTAAACCGGTTGACAGATCAGTCTAAATAATTAATTCTAGCAGATCTGAATTACTTATAAATTATCTTTCAGATCTTTAAACATACAGCAATCACAAATGATTGGGGTGGTCAACCAATATATCTGCCATTTTTCAAATATCAGCACCGACCGTTAAGTTTTTTCTGTTTGGACGATACGTTCTAGACGGGACTTGTATTTTGACTGTGCTGAGAGCAGCAGTGCCTGTTGTCACATTCTCCCTTTTGTTCGCCATCGTCGTTAAAAGTTCTGTCTAATACGGATAGAAGTCTGTTTAATAATCCAATAGAACTGTTAAACAAAGGAATTACAATGAATACAAAAAGTATTATAACGATTTCGTTTTAAGTAATAGAAAGGCACACATTATAATATTTTGCAGCCATATCACCCTGGAGCCCAAGACCGGTTGCCCACTGAAGCTAAGCAGGGCTGAGCCTGGTCGGTACCTGGATGGGAGACCTCCTGGGAAAACTAGGTTGCTGCTGGAAGAGTTGCTGGTGAGGCCAGCAGGGGGTGCTCACCCTGTGGTCTGTGTGGGTCCTAGCGCCCCAGTGTAGTAATGGGGACACTATACTGTCAACAAGCCCTGTCCTTCGGATGAGACGTTAAACCGAGGTCCTGACTCTCTGTGGTCATTAAAAATCCCAGGATGTCTTTCGAAAAGAGTAGAGGTGTGACCTCGGCATCCTGGCTAAATTCGCCCATTGGCCTCTGACCATCTTGGCCTCCTAACAATCCCCATATCTGCTGATTGGCTTCATCACTCTGTCTCCTCTCCACCAGTAAGCTTGTGTGTGGTGGGTGTTCTGGCGCACTATGGCTGCCGTCGCATCATCCAGGTGGATGCTGCACACTGGTGGTGGATGAAGAGATACCTCCTGACAATGTAAAGCGCTTTGAGTGCCTAGAAAAGCACTATATAAATGTAATTAATTATTATTATTATTATTATTAAATTAATACTTTCTCATTTGCCGTCAGCGTTCAGCAAATACCCATTTACATAATTTAAACAAATCTTTGAATGGCTAATGAAAATTTATTTTCACAAACCTTGCACACTTAGACGAATCCAGTTGTGAGATCTTGTAAAGTGTGAATTTTTATTTTGCATGATCGCGTGTTCTCTACGTGACGTTTGGTCCGAGCAAATTGAATGCTTAAACATAAAATTTGTGATTTCAAATTATGATGCACTTTATGCATTTGCATACTGTCATATTCATGTAATTTTCACTGTGTGCTGGCTTTATTTGAAAAAAAAAAAAATTATTCCCAATGCACACAAACTTCTCAGAATACTGTGTGCTCTGTTGGTTACGGTTTAATTTCTTTTAAATTATATTTTTATTAAATATTAGTTATTTGTGGAAAAGTATATCTAAAGTATAAGTATGCTTATTTTACAAATTTATTTTTAAATCCATTTTCAAATGATTTCAGATTTCTTAAATATTAATTAAAATAAATACAATTATAGCGGCTTTAATCGGCCACCCTGAGATATCGGCATCTACGTCGTCCGTAAAAAAACAACTGTATCGGTCACTAACCACTAATTGGAAATTAATTTGTCAAAAAGATACAAACTTTTCTAAACATTGACATTTTTGTTCATGTAGCAAAGCAGCAGATGCTTGAGTATGAAGAGGAAGTACTCTTCCAAGCATATAACTAGCTGCTTTTGGATTAATGGAGCAGCTCTGACACCATACAGAGCTACAAGACTGAAGTTTGTTCTGCTCTCTCAGTCTTCCCTCCAAAACAGTCATGTTTTGGAGCCAGAAGATACAGGTCATTAGCCCGAAATGCAGCATTGCCCAAAGAAACCATTACCCAGTCGGATCCACTGACCGTGCTTTGTATGCAGGTTCACTTTCCACACTCTCATTTTACACTGGTGCCTCAAGTAACCGATGACTGTTTCTTGTTAATGGGTCTTTGCTTCTTATGAACAGACCTGCAACCATGAATAGGTAGGTCACACTTAAGCTGTTCAATTAGAAAAAGGTGCTGCATTTTTTAAATCGCACCGTGTCCGTTCATTGAGATGTGTAATGAAGCCTATGATTTTCTGGCTTTGTGCTCCTACACAAACCAGGCAGACAGCACTCAGATATTAAAAAAGGAGTATATTAAAAACAGTCAAATCCACATAAAAAAAGTGACCGTCACGTTGAGGGTTTAACTAGACCACAGTGAAAATCTGCATGAATGAGTAAACTACAGCAAAATATAATGGTTTTAAAATGAATTATTGTATAAAAATAATTATATATTTCCATCATACTTTTTTTTTTATTTTTTTTTTATAAAGGACCACGTTCTGTATAATGAACATCACTTCAAACATTGAAAGTTGTCTCATGATGCTGCCTGTTATCATTATCCTTTAGCTGATGTAGGATATCATAACAGTCCTACAAGATGCCGCTTTTGCTGAGCTATGCTTAATTTTTAAGTTCAGAGTGATGTGCAAATTCACTCTTTTATGGTGAGTGAATAGTTACTGTGGGTGTAAGCATAAAGAGATTTCCAGAACCTTCTCCTTATTATAAAGGCTGTAGGCTGCTTGTTCACAGCTATGACACATGATTTAATATGTGTTGAGACAAATATCGGTTGCGAAGTGTCGGAGTTAAGCATATTCTGAATATCTATTGAATTGTTCTGTTAACTTGTTGAGTGTTCAGTCACTTTCCATCCCAAACTACAAGTCAAACTGATCTAAAGGTAGGCTATAAAGAAAAGGCAATACGTTTTACAATCTTGTAGGTTAAACATGAGGTGATGCCCCTTCAAATAGAGTATAAGCGCACACGCAGGGCTGATCCCACATCATATTAAGCAAAGCCAACAACCTTTTGCAGAAACGTGTCCATTCTTGTGAGATTCATGTCTCAGAGAATCCCTGTCTTCAGGCACTGTGGTTATTAAAAGTGTTAGAGGTTTATATAAAAGGGTGAGGGAGACACATAACATAAGCCTGGGCTGTTACTGCTAACCTTTTAAGAGCTACACACCTTTTGCTATTATTACTGGGGTGTTTTGAAAACTCAAATACACAAATCTACTTGTCTAGCTTGAATCCAAACGGTTCTGATTAAATAATTTTATTAGGATTAAATGGAATCTCTTTAACCTTTGTATATTTTATTGTATTACCATTAGATCTTTAATGTGAACATGCTCTTTGTTACAGGCACAATATGTAATTTTTCGCCGCTTATTCGGCGCATATTTAAAACAAACAAAGAAACAAAGGCGTAGTTTGACAACGCCGTGACTGAGTGTGGAATCATGGGAGTAATCGTCTTCATCCCCACAGCCAATGCTATCCGATGGGACTCGGGCAGAAATCATGTTCATGGATGAACTAATGATTTATTAATGTAGTAGAATGAAGCAGGGTGAGGCTGAAAGCTGTCGAAGCGAAACGAGGCTGCTGAACAAGTGTGACACACGGCTCGAAAGCAGCTGAGCTTTTATTATGCCACAGTCGACCGCTTCCACTCCTTCCGGTCGTGCGTATGTGGGGGGAAAAGCAGAACTGTTTTGTCATACTAGATACAACCCGAATTCCGGAAAAGTTGGGACGTTTTTTAAATTTTAATAAAATGAAAACTAAAAGACTTTCAAATCACATGAGCCAATATTTTATTCACAATAGAACATAGATAACATAGCAAATGTTTAAACTGAGAAAGTTTACAATTTTATGCACAAAATGAGCTCATTTCAATTTTGATTTCTGCTACAGGTCTCAAAATAGTTGGGACGGGGCATGTTTACCATGGTGTAGCATCTCCTTTTCTTTTCAAAACAGTTTGAAGACGTCTGGGCATTGAGGCTATGAGTTGCTGGAGTTTTGCTGTTGGAATTTGGTCCCATTCTTGACTTATATAGATTTCCAGCTGCTGAAGAGTTCGTGGTCGTCTTTGACGTATTTTTCGTTTAATGATGCGCCAAATGTTCTCTATAGGTGAAAGATCTGGACTGCAGGCAGGCCAGGTTAGCACCCGGACTCTTCTACGACGAAGCCATGCTGTTGTTATAGCTGCAGTTTGTGGTTTTGCATTGTCCTGCTGAAATAAACAAGGCCTTCCCTGAAATAGACGTTGTTTGGAGGGAAGCATATGTTGCTCTAAAACCTTTATATACCTTTCAGCATTCACAGAGCCTTCCAAAACATGCAAGCTGCCCATACCGTATGCACTTATGCACCCCCATACCATCAGAGATGCTGGCTTTTGAACTGAACGCTGATAACATGCTGGAAGGTCTCCCTCCTCTTTAGCCCGGAAGACACGGCGTCCGTGATTTCCAACAAGAATGTCAAATTTGGACTCGTCTGACCATAAAACACTATTCCACTTTGAAATAGTCCATTTTAAATGAGCCTTGGCCCACAGGACACGACGGCGCTTCTGGACCATGTTCACATATGGCTTCCTTTTTGCATGATAGAGCTTTAGTTGGCATCTGCTGATGGCACGGCGGATTGTGTTTACCGACAGTGGTTTCTGAAAGTATTCCTGGGCCCATTTAGTAATGTCATTGACACAATCATGCCGATGAGTGATGCAGTGTCGTCTGAGAGCCCGAAGACCACGGGCATTCAATAAAGGTCTCCGGCCTTGTCCCTTATGCACAGAGATTTCTCCAGTTTCTCTGAATCTTTTGATGATGTTATGCACTGTAGATGATGAGATTTGCAAAGCCTTTGCAATTTGACGTTGAGGAACATTGTTTTTAAAGTTTACCACAATTTTTTACGCAGTCTTTCACAGATTGGAGAGCCTCTGCCCATCTTTACTTCTGAGAGACTCTGCTTCTCTAAGACAAAGCTTTTATAGCTAATCATGTTACAGACCTGATATCAATTAACTTAAGTAATCACTAGATGTTCTCCCAGCTGAATCTTTTCAAAACTGCTTGCTTTTTTAGCCATTTGTTGCCCCCGTGCCAACTTTTTTGAGACCTGTAGCAGGCATTAAATTTTAAATGAGCTAATTAAGTGGATAAAAGTGTAAAATTTCTCAGTTTAAACATTTGCTACGTTATCTATGTTCTATTGTGAATAAAATATTGGCTCATGTGATTTGAAATTCCTTTAGTTTTCATTTTATTAAAATTTAAAAAACGTCCCAACTTTTCCGGAATTCGGGTTGTACAATTGAAGTTGTTATAATGCTTCTCTGTGAGGTCGTCACCAGTCTATTAAAATGCACAACCAAAATGTACATCAAAAAAAAAAAAAATATCATGGAAAGGTTTTTTTATTTTTTGTAATTGAATTAAACTTTCTTATATTCTAGATTCATTGCAAACAAACTGAAATATTTCAAGAGTTTTTTTGTTTTAATTCTGATGGTTATGACTTCAGTATCAGTAATTCAGTATCTCAAACAATTTGAATATTTTCTCAAAGATTAATCAAAAAAAGATTTACAAAAAATAAATGTTCAAGATCTCCAAAACAGGTTGAATTATGCACTCAATACTTGCTTGGGGCTCCTTTTGCACGAATTACTGCTTCAATGCAGCGTGGCCTGGAGGCAATCAGCTTGTGGCACAAGTTGCTTTGATAGCGGCCTTCAGCTACTCTGTATTGCTTGTCAGATTTTACTTATCTTCCTCTTCACAATGCCCCATAGATTCTCTGTTAGGTTCAGTTCAAGTTGGCTGGCCAATCAAGTACAGTAATATCATGGTCATCAAACCACTTTGGAGTGATTTTGGCACTGTGGGCAGGTGCTGAATTCTGCTGCAAAATGAAATCAGCATTTCCATAAAGCTTGTCAGCAGATGGAAGCATAAAGTGCTCCAAAATCTCCTGTTAGATGGCTGCATTGACTTTGGACTTGATAAAACACAATGGACCAACACCAGCAGCCATCACAGCCCCCCAAATCATCACTGACTTCAGAAACTTCACACTGGGCTTTGGATTCTGTGCCTCTCTAGTCTTATTCCAGACTCCAGACCTCTCCAACCAGAGAGAAATTTACTTTCATCTGAAAAGAGGACTGTGGACCCTTGCACAACAGTCCAGTTCTTTTTCTCCTAACCCCAGTGTGACGAGTGGGGCGGGGCCGAGGGACATGGGAGCGAGGCCGGGGGAGTGATTGGAGATGAACTACACCTGTTCGACCCACCGGTCTCGAGGCCCATGGAGGAGATGGAAGGATATAAAACTGGAGCGACGACAGTGAAGGACGAGAGAGGACCAGGCCTGGGATTTTAGTTGTGTTTTGGTTTTATTTTGCGCGCATCAGTCGTCCGTGAGGGGCTGATGCGCTGCTTTGTGTTTATTTTGATCATTAAAGTTTTCTGTTGATTGTGCGCCGGTTCCCGCCTCCTTCTTCCGGATGAATACAAAGGTTATATCATTACAGTGGTGCCGAAGCCCGGGAGAAGGAGGGACGCGCTGCTGAAGATCCCTCGCCGCTGTGGTGAATCCGCGGTGCCATCGAGCTGGCGAGGAGTGTGCCGCCATGGATGCTCGAGGCGGTGGGCTGGAGCGAGTTGCCGGGGACGGGCGAGCTCGCTACCGGCCGCCCACGATGTGGAGAGACGGCTGCCGTCCGTGAGGGAGCGGAGGAGTCGGCGCCGTTCGCCAGGTGGCTGGAGCCTGCTGCCTCCGCCGGAACGGGGAGGAGCAGGGAACGGGGGACTCCTGCCGGCTGCCCAAAACCGGAGGAGCCGTCGCCGTCCACCGGGCGGCGGAGGAGTGTCGTGCCGTCCGCCGAGGGCCGTCCAGTGCCACCGCCAGGCACCGCGGAGGAGATCGCCCAGCTGGTGGAGGGCTGAGCAGCGGTGCGTCTGGGAACCGGAATTTTTTATTTTTTTTTTCCTCTATCCCCTCTCTCGTCTCTGTCGCTCCTCCTTTTATCTCCTTTTCTCTCGCCTCGTCTGTCCTACCCCCAGGTTCCCGCAGGTCCCCGTGAGCGGCCCCCCCGGAGGGAGGGGAGGGGGGGGGGGAGTAGAGCGCAGTCTCGGGAGTACCCCCTGGCCTGCGAGGGGCGATGGGGGTATGTGACGAGTGGGGCGGGGCCGAGGGACATGGGAGCGAGGCCGGGGGAGTGATTGGAGATGAACTACACCTGTTCGACCCACCGGTCTCGAGGCCCATGGAGGAGATGGAAGGATATAAAACTGGAGCGATGACAGTGAAGGACGAGAGAGGACCAGGCCTGGGATTTTAGTTGTGTTTTGGTTTTATTTTGCACGCATCAGTCGTCCGTGAGGGGCTGATGCGCTGCTTTGTGTTTATTTTGATCATTAAAGTTTTCTGTTGATTGTGCGCCGGTTCCCGCCTCCTTCTTCCGGATGAATACAAAGGTTATATCATTACACCCAGGTGAAATGCTTCTGACGTTTTTTTCTGGTTCAGGAGTGGCTCGGTCCTAGGAATGTGAAGAATGAGAAGAAACAGTCGAGCAACAGATAAGGACAACAGTTTGTAAGTGTTTTGCCTCATTTTCTCATTAGACTATTGCGCGATCATCGTTGCTAGGAAACTTTGTTTCATTTACTGTGTTTTTGACCATTGTGAATGCTGAAGTGGCGCTTGGTTTTTGCATTTGACTGAGACTCCAAAGTTTTGGTCTGCTAAATAGTGAGGCATGGCCAACTGACTTCAATAACAGGTACTCAGGCAAATATAAAAGTGTGTCTCCTTGTGTGAAGACCGACGAGTGTATAGACCATCGACTCTACCGGTGTGACTCTACCAAGCAAGGACACCGACAAGGCACTTGAGTATTGCTTTTCTCCCCTTTCTTTACTTTTTGTATAGCTTGTTCTCAAATACTTATTTAGGTCACTTATACTCACTGTGTGCTTTTAGATCTCTACTATCACTACAAACACTCGGAGAGCACGCACTGTACGTCAAAGGCAGGCCTATCCCAGAAATGTACGGCTTGTTCCTCTGACCTCTAATACTACACTCTCTATTCCAGTTGGTCTCTGGAACTGCCGGTCTGCTGTTAACAAAGCAGATTTAATTTCTTCAATTGCTACCCATTCCGGTCTCATCTTCTTGGCCCCAACTGAGACTTGGATCAAACCTGAAGATACTGCAACTCCCGCAGCCCTCTCCACTAATGTCACTTGTTCCCACACTCCTCGCACCACTGGGAGGGGTGGAGGTACTGGTATCCTTATCTCAAAAGAATGGAAATTTGTTCTTTTACAATCTCCTACAGGTAACGGTTCATTTGAATCACATTCAATTACTGTAACCCACCCTGTTAAAATCCACTTTGTGGTCATTTATCGTCCCCCAGGTCAATTGGGAAACTTCTTGCTGGTACTGCTTGGTGGCTTCAGCATCCACTTAGATAAACCCCAGGCTGCTGACTTTAACACTCTGCTCTAGGGATGTGCCGGTACTAGTATCGGTATCGAACAGAACCCGGGCAAATTAAATTTGGTAGTGATCATCTTTATCCCCTTAAAGTGGCAACTTTGGCGTGAGTAGGGCACGTGCGTGCCATTTGGTAGTGGTTAGGAATGCACTTTGCTAAAGGAGCAACATAATTTCCTCATTATCTTCAGCTGGGATGTTTCCGTGACAACGCAGCACGTGTCCGTCAGCAGATTCGCTGATGGACATCGACATAACATTTTTTTTACCGTTTTATATGTATTAGTTTTTATATATTATATAGCATATTTAAAAAAAAATTTTACATATAAAATGTATGTTTATTTGCGAAAGTTATGCTAACAACAATAAAAAAACATACAGTAAAACAGTGACATCTGCTGAAGGACACATGCTGCGCTGTCACAGGAACATGCCAGCTGAAGATAATGAGGAAATTATGTTGCTCCTTTTGCAAAGTGCATTCCTAACGACTACTTAATGGCAACATGTGCCCTATTTACTCCAAAGTCCCCACTCCAAGGGGATAGGGATGATCACTTCCATTTGGAATTTGCCCAGGAACCGTTCGTTATCGATACTAGTACTGGCACACCCCTACTCTGCTCACCTCGTTTGATCTCAAGCCAGTGTCTACTACAGTGACTCACAAATCAAGCAACCAACTGGACCTCATCTACACGCGCTGTCCATGAACAGCACTTTAGTTGCTCCACTGCACACCTCAGACCACTTCCTCATTACTGCTTACCTCGCACTTACTCCTGAAGTGGCACACACTCCACCGCATGTCACCTTTAGGCGGAACCTACGCACACTCTCTCCATCTCGCCTATCCTCTGTGGTTTCATCCTCACTTCCTTCACTCTCTCAATTTTCAGTTCTGAACACGAAAAGTGCTACTGACACTCTTTGCTCAACCAGCACGCACCACCCCATCTGCCCCCTGGCTGTCCGATGTTCTCCGTGAACATCGCTCTAAACTCAGGGCTGCAGAGAGAAAATGGCATAAATCAAGAAACTCTACCGACCTCCGTATTTATCAGTCTCTCCTCTCTTCCTTCTCTGCAAATGTCTTCACTGATAAAACATCATACTACCACAACAAAATGAACGACTGTTGTGACGCTCGCATACTTTTCAAAACTTTCTCTTCTTAATCCACCTCCAGCTCCTCCTCTATCGCCTCTTACAGCTGACGACTTTGCAGTTTTCTTCACAAACAAGACAAGAACCATCAGTGACCAAGTCTCCACACTGCAGACTGAGGACAACTTCACAACGACTAATGCACACTCTCTCTCCTGCTTCTCTCTCAGAAACGTACGTTTCCAAACTTGTCCTGTCTAATCATCCTACTACTTGTCCACTTAAGCCGATCCCCACTTACCTCCTTAAAGCGATTTCTTCTTTAGTTATACCTTCACTTACTCACATTATCAACACCTCTCTTCACTCTGGGACATTTCCCTCAGCATTTAAGCAGGCTCTGGTAAGCCCACTGCTTAAGAAACCATCTCTAAATCAAGCACTTCTAGAAAACTACAGACCAGTATCCCTTGTTCCATTCATTTCAAAGTCACTTGAGCGAGTTGCGTTCAACCAGCTCTCTAGGTTTCTTGCACAGAACAACCTCCTGGAAAGCAACCAGTCTGGCTTCAAAAGCTGCTACTCAACTGAGACTGCCCTTCTCTCGGTTACTGAAACACTGTGACTGGCAAGAGCAGCTTCAAAATTCTCAGTACTCATCTTGCTGGATCTGTCTGCTGCTTTTGACACCGTTAATCACCAGATTCTAGTGTCCACCCTCAGAAAGATGGGCATCTCTGAAACTGCACTCCTGTGGGTTAAGTCCTACCTCTCAGATAGATCCTTCAGGGTCTCTTGGAGGGGTGAAGTTTCTAAGTCTCAACAACTTGCTACTGGGGTTCCTCAAGGCTCAGTACTTGGACCACTTCTCTTCTCCATCTACATGGCATCATTAGGATTTGTCATTCAAAAGCATGGCTTTGCCTATCACTGCTATGATGATGACACTCAACTCTACTTTTCATTCCAACCAGATGACCCTACGGTAGTTGCTCGCATTGCAGCCTGTCTGAGTGGCATCTCTAGCTGGATGAATAACCACCACCTTCAACTCAACCTTGCTAAGACAGAAATGCTGGTGGTTCCAGCTAACCCATTGTTTCATCACAACTACTTTATACAGCTGGGATTGTCAACCATAACTCCTTCCAGGACAGCCAGAAACCTAGGATTTGTGATGGATCATCAGTTAAGCTTCACAGACCATATTGCTACAACGACCCGGTCCTGTAGGTTTGCCTTATACAACATTAGAAAGATTAGACCCTTCTTGTCAGAGCGAACCACCCAACTTCTTGTCCAAGCTCTTGTTCTCTCCAGACTGGACTATTGTAATGCTCTCCTGGCGGGACTTCCTGCATGTACTATCAAGCCTCTGCAACTCAGTAGCGAGTGTGGTCTTCAATGAGCCAAAAAAAGCTCACGTTACTCCTCTCCTCATCAGGTTACACTGGCTACCAGTAGCCGCTCGCATCAAATTCAAGGTACTGATGCTTGCCCCCAAGACGACCACGGGCACGGCACCAATATACCTAAACTCACTAGTTCAAACTTATGCGCCCTCCAGAAGTTTGCATTCTGCAAGTGAACAAAGCCTTGTGGTGCCATCCCAAAAAGGTTCAAAATCACTCACGGACCATTTCCTGGACTGTGCCCAGCTGGTGGAGTCTTTACTCATTTTCAAAAAACATCTAAAGGCTCATCATTTTCACCAGCACTTAACCAACTAATACTAGCACTTACCTTTTCTTGTCTATCATATTCTTGAAAGAAAAAAAACCTGGCTACGTGTTCTGTGCTAGACTAACTTAGACTTGTCATGTCATTTGTAAACTGTTGTTGTTTTCTTGTTGGTCTGATTGCTTCTATTGTTCTCATTTGTAAGTTTCTTTGGATAAAAGCATCTGCTAAATGATTCAATGTAAATGGAAATGTGACAGCTGTAGCCAATTTTTTAAAGATGTCTGAGTGTGGTGACTCTTCATGTGCTGACTCAGGCTTCAGTCCACTCCTTGTGAAGCTACCCAAGTTCTTGAATCGGCTTTTCCTGACAATCTTCCCAAGGCTGTGGTCATCCCTGTTGCTTGTGCACCTTTCCTTCCGGGCAACTTTCTATGAGTATATTTAGATACAGCACTCTGTGAACAGTGAGCCCTTTCACCAATGACCTTCTGTGGCATACCCTCCTTGTGGACGGTGTTGATGATTGTCTTCTGGACAACTGTCAAATCAGTAGTCTTTCCCATAATTGTGGTTGCTTGTTCTAAACTAGCCCAAGAGGTACCCAGTATTTATACTCAAATTTAATCAAACTAATCAAACTAAAAATGTACTATTCTAATTTTTTGAGATACTGAATTTTTAATTTTCATAAGCTTTAAGTCGTAACCATCCGAATTAAAATAAAAAACTCTTGAAATATTTAAGTTTGTTTGCAATAAATCTAGAATATAAGAAATATTGCTTTTTAAATAAATGACAGAAAATAAATACCTTTTCCATGATATTCCAGTTTTTTGAGATGCACCTGTATTAAAGCGCCTTTGGTGTATCCATGTTTTCTAAAAAAAAAAATGGAAATCGAGGGGTTATGAAATCATTGGTTGGTGACACAATGACACTATAGACATGGTCCATGTCACTAGTTAAAATTTCTTATATAATTTTGGGTTGGATATCTGATTGCCTAACAACTACTCTAGCAACTACCTCTACATATTTTAGCCTGAGAAATTGAAACTTACTCATGATAGAAGCTACAGCATGAAAAAAATCAGTATTTAACGTTTTAAATGAAACCTTAAAAAAATCTTCTCATTAGCCACTTTTCCAATGAAACTAAGTATTCATTACAGGTCATCTTTGGACATGGAGTTTATGTGTTTGCAATAAAAAAAAATTTAATGTAAGACTCATTCAATGCAATGATTTATAGTTTTTAATATTCAGATTGTCTGTCTCAGTTGTTTGTTTGTTTTACCGATTTACCTGAATTGTTATTTTAGAAATTTATGATTTTGTCATTTTGCTTTTTTTCACAGAATGGGACAAAGAAGTCCTGGGACTTTATGCAAACCCATGATAGGTGAGAATGTGTCTTACTATTGTTGTTGTCGTTTTTTTGTTGTCTGTGTGCTTTTTTAACAATATAATTTTGAAGTAAACCCTCTTTGACTCATTTTGAATCTGGTTTATTTATTTACTGTCTTTGACTGTATCTCTTTCATTTTGGAGTCTACCTAATTGGTACATTCTGCCTTAGTGAGTCATTAAGATTTTGTTTTTTTCAGATTCATTGAGTTGCATTTTTTTTAACACAATACTTTAAGGCGACTGTAAACCTGAGAGGATTAGAGGCTTTTAGGGCTGGAATGTCTCACCACAGTGCAACAATAGGAAGTTCTCCCCTGCCCCAAAAGTCTTTGTGTGCACGTCTTGATCTCTCTTCAGTTCTGTCTTTTACACGATCTTGTCTCCATTTAGCTTTGTCACAATAAATCTGTCCCTTTTTTCTCTCTTTCATACACAGTCCTGTTTTTAGTAGGCTTAAATAGGTGTTTGCAACCCTCCACCCTTCAGTGCACTCGCTGATCCCTGACCAGGTTTGAAGTGTCCAAGAGAGAGGTAGAAGCAGTTAAACTTCAGTTCTGTTCCCACTGACCCAAAGCAGTTTTTGGGTCATTACACACCTAAGAGGAACCCCTTTGTATCACTCCAGTTGTCAACTGCTGCCCTGAGATCACAGCTGACCTTTCATACAGGGTTCATTAAAGCTATCAGTAAGGACTGAGTACCTCTGTGGACCGTGTGTCAATATTGCCAGACATTTTTATTTTCTCATGGAGCTATCTGGCGATTCAGTCATTGTCAGTAAGAAGAACAAAACAGCTACAAAGTCTCCGGCCAATAATATAGAAAGAGATACAGTATGTCCATATATTAGGTTTCTTAAGAAGGCCCTTTGTTCTATGATGAGGAGCATCTGGACCATGTCTGTGAGAAAATGGTTTGCAAACCAAAACATGATTTCGATGGGCTTGAAATAACCATTTTCTAACCATTCAAAACACAAGTCATTTTTCTGACCTCAATAAATCTAAAGTGAGAAAATGACAATGCTTGTTGAGAACATGACAGCCAGTCAAAACGGCTATGTGGACCTGGATTTTGGACCACCAGCACAGCTCAAACGACAATGGGAAGAACAGAAACTCAAATTGACTGAAAAGATTATCACAAAATCAAACCACAGTGTCAAACCTGTTCTGAACAAGATGCAAGGACAAGACTGAGTGGAGCTGAAGATAGTCCCAGCTAGGGCTGTGCAAAAAATCGAATGCGATACAATATAAGTTTTTTAGCAGGGTTGCCTTGGTAAAATTCGCATTTTAGGTGCTAAATATCACGTTATTTGTATTGGGGTCGCTTCGACCCGCGGACATGAAAAACAACCACAGACTTGGCAACACTGGTTGGCATTTACTACACCGAGCCGTAGATTTTTCAATTGACTGACAATCTACACAAAATCGATGTTAAAATCGCAGACGATTCTTTGTCGATTTTGAAAACGATTTTGTGTTAAATGTCGGTAGACTACGGCTCTGTGTAGTAACTGCCGCTCCACCTGAACCAGTGTTGCCAAGTCTGCGATTGTTTTTCATGTCCGCGGTTTGAAGCAACCCCAATACAAATAACGTGATATTTAGCTCCTAAAATGCAAATTTTACCAAGGCAACCCTTCCAAAAAATGTATATTTTAACCCCGGGAAGCAATTTTTATCGGGGAACTTCCTGGAAACTAGTTTTGGACTAGTTTTAAGAAGCAACTAGGCAGGATTTGTTGTGAAAACCTGGCAACCCTGATCTGAACGCACGTGCTGGAGAAATACTTCTAATTACAGGAGCATCTTTACTGATGAGATGCGCATGAAAATCACATTAGATTTTTTGCACAGCCCTAGTCCCAGCCTCAGATGTCACGACCACAGACCGTTGGTTAATCGTCTGATGCATATGGCACACAAAAGTGGAAAAACTTCAGGAGTGTCAAAGGTGTCATCGGTTGAATTCTATAGGATTTCCAGGAGACGTGTGTGTCGCGTTCTTCTAATTCTGTCCAGAAACAAAGATGCCATGACGCCAAACCCCTTATGAAAGAAGAAAGCCGTAGTTTACAACTGTGACAACAAGCGCTTATCAGGATCAACTAAACACTGGAGTTTCAAAACTATGTGAAATATTAAGGGCGCTATTTTAACGATCTAAACGCAAAATGTAAAGCACACAGCACAGGTGCACTCAGGGCATGTCCAAATCCACTTTTGCTATTTTAACGATGGAAAAAACGATTGGCGCACCCGGGAGCATGGTCTAAACGGGTTGTCCCTATTCTCTTAATGAGTAATGGGTGTTTTTTGGGCGTAACGTGCAATAAACCAATCAGAGTCTCATCTTCCATTCTCTTTAAGAGCCAGTTGCGCTCGTGCCATGACGGATTTGCTATTTACATGGTGGAATTTGGCAAGCGCAAAGACAGACAGTGTCTCCGAGATGAAACGGAGCTGCTCGTGTGCGAGCAAATAGCCTAATTCTGATACATGTGATGACTATCCATTGTGAAATGTAGGCATTTATATATACTGTAATTACTCAAATAAAAGCCGGGGCCTTTATTTACCTGAACTGCAGAAGGTAACAGGCTTTTATTTGAAGCAGGCTTTTATTAGAGGCAGGCCTTTATTTCTAATTCCATCTGTTTGATAAGTAATTGTTTTAAATAACCCGTTTTAAATTAAAAGCGATAGCGTTCCAGTGGACAGAGATCATAACATTAGCACATAATCAGTTCAGAATCAATCACCAAAAGAATAAGTTCGGTTCAGACGCACTCTGTGTCAGTCTGCTTCACGCTGAATCACACATTCACAGTATCATCAGCTCCTCGGTTCTCAAATCGGAAGCGTCCGACCGAAACTGTTTTTGGTTCAGTGTACTGGTGATCCGAAAAACCGATGCAACCGGTTCTTGACTCGAGAACGAGAACACTCCGGCAGTGGGTGTGTACGTTTGTTATCTGGCTCTGCTGCACAAATTTTCCCCCGGCCTTTAAGCAGCGTGTACGCTCTTCCAATAACAAAGAAAAAACATTGCGCCAGACTTTAGACCAGGTTTGAGCTGGTCTATGGCACAGTCTATTTTCAGCTCCTTAAAATAGCATTGCATCAGCAATTCGCCAGAACACACCTCTTTTTTAAACCAGCACACCCATGGGCGCAAAAATGAGCACAAATGCATTTACATTACATTTACATTTATTCATTTAGCTGACGCTTTTATCCAAAGCGACTTACAAGTGCTACATATGTCAGAGGTCACACACCTCTGGAGCAACTAGGGGTTAAGTGTCTTGCTCAGGGACACATTGGTGTCCCACAGTGGATTTGAACCCGGGTCTCTCACACCAAAGGCATGTGTCTTATCCACTGCACCAACACCACCCATACCACCCATTTGCTAATTAAATAACGTGGCACTGGACAGGAAAATGTGAACGGCGCCGGACTGAAACTAGCAAACACAATTACGCTGCGCCTCGTGTCGCATTGCGCCGGGTGTATTATAGGGCCCTTAAAGTTCATGGCATAGAATCTTTCAAATACGTCCGAGAGTTTTACACACTGGTCTGTTATTGTGGCGACATTTCTAAGCCCCAAAACATGATGCTGAACAAAAGGAACTGCGATTGGTTTTATTTTGTACTCCATGTTATGGACATACACTACCATTCAAAGGTTTGAGGGCAGTAAGTATTTGAGAAGAAATTAATACTTTTATTTGGCAAAGACATTGAATTGATAAAAAATGACAGTAAAGACATTGTTAAAAAAATGTTTCAAATAAATGTTATCTTAAAATTAAAATTCTGAGAATCCTCACGAAAAATAAACTGTTTTCAACATTGATAATGTTTCTAGAGCACCTAATCAGCGAATTATAATTGTTTCTATAGGATGATGTGACACTGAAAACTGAAGTAATGGCTGCTGAAAATTCAGCTTTGACATCACAGGAATAAATTAAATTGTACAAATAACTGTATTCAAATAAAAATATTTTTCACATTTTAACAGAAGCTTACAATATTACTGTTTTTACAATTTTATTAAATAAATGCAGCCTTGGTGAGCATAAACATCTTTTTCAAAAAAAAAAAAAAAAAAAATACTTTGCCAACCCCAAACTTTGTATATGCAGGCACTTGTTTAAATATTTGATGTCACCATTTGACCTACTCATTGTTTTGTTACACTGTTTGGTGGATTGATGAATGAGGTGATCTGTAGTTGAAAGGTAAAGCCATTAAGATCAGCATCTGTTCAGTCCATTAGTGCCACTGCTCCAGTGTGTATTGAGAGCTCTGCTGGTGTTTGGGAGGTTAAGTTGGTAGCCATTGTCTTTTGGGAGGACTTTCAAGAGTGTTGTGTATTTGATGTTATTGGTTCTTATCAGTGTTGGGAAGGTTACTTTGGAAATGTAATAGGTTACAGATTACAAGTTACCCTGTTTAAAATGTAATAGTAGTGTAACTTTTTCAATTACTTTATTAAAGTAATGTAACTAATTACTTTTGAGTACTTTTTGATTACTTTCTAAATTTGTGAAAATTAAAGAATAATAAATAAAAGCATATACATAAACTTAAATACAGTTATCTAATAAGCATGTGATGTATTCTGTGTACTAAACTCCTGAAACATTGGTGTTTTTTTTTAAACAGCTTTCTCTTTGTATATGATGATAGTTTTCTCAAAATAAGTAAAATGCACATGAAGTGACACAGAGCAGTTCTAGAAATTATGTTTATGTGCTCGTGTACTCCTATATTGAGGCAGCAGAGGTTGAAAACACTGCGAGCTTCAGTAGGCCTCTGTGTAGTAAATGAAACCATGTCTTTGCCATTAATTTACAGGAGGGGCGGACTGGGAAAAAAATTCAGACTGGAAAATTCAAACTCACACAAACAAATTCATGGACAAAACTATTTTTTTGTATGGACCTGACATAAAAAAGGTTTAAATCTTTAATTTGGGGACATGCAAAATAATTTAAAGTTCTCTCCTGAACGGCACCTTCACTTCCATTTTTCTCTTCAGTCTCTTTATTTTGCCCTGTTATCCATCCCTCTCATGACTTTAATACTCAAGATTGAACAAAACTATACTTTACAATACAATACTCTACAATACTACAATATCTTTATAGAAAAATCCTAATATTGTACACGAGTCATGTTTTTCCCTTACAAAAAATTACCATGCTTTTATTAGCCTATATAAAAGTAAAATAACCTTGTTTTTTTTTTGGAAGTGGATTTGTATTTATTTTTAAATAAATACATTTGTAAAATAATTTTACATTTTTGGTTATCACAGTTAAACAATAGTAGGCTAACCATTTTCTCTGGATTTATAGTTAAATATTAAAATGTTAATTTCCGTAAGGGTTGTGTTGTTGTCTGTCGTAGCTCCCCCTAAACCTATAAAAAAAATCTGATTTTTTTCAGCTAAATTACTACTGTAACATTACAACAGATAATAATGATGTCCTTTATATAGTATTTTGAGTGATGACTGATGAGCAACGTGCTGCTGCTTGATTAAATAAATAAAAAAACAAAGACAAAAAAGCATCTTTACAGATGAAACTGACCTGAAACCCTGAACAGTAGTTCTGCTTCTCTGCTCCAGCAGTCCACACTCTCTCTCACTCTCTCTCTCACTCTCTCTCTCACACTCACTCTCTCTCTCTCTCTCTCTCTCATTGATTACTCTGAGTCTGATCCAAACCGTTTGGCGGAGGCGTGGAGAACGCGCGAGTCATGACTAACACTTCATGACTTATTAGAGATTTAATTATCAAATGGCGGATTCGCAAATGATCGCTTTAGTACATTCGGCAGGCAATTATACAATAATGATATTAAATAGAGGACCAAATCGGCTGCCAGGCCACCGGGAATTGTCCCGTTTCTCCCGGTGTCCAGTTCGCGCCTGATTTCCACAGAAACGCAGAATGTGCAAGTCATATTGCATTTTTGGGGCTTTATATTCACAGACACTAGTCGATGTCATGTTTTGATTCAAGTGTACTGACCTACTTTTGATTTAGTCATCCAAAATGTGGCATATTCCGTCCGCGTTAGGCATTCCGTTTTTATGACTGGATTCTACGAACCAGACTGTATTTCCGCATCCCGGACATTATCAGGGCGGTATGTCTCAGAATAGTCAGTGCAATTTGGGAAAGAAATCAGTTAAATCTGTATGTGGATGTGTGTAAATATTCAAATGTAATCCCCTTTGTAATCGTAAAAAATTGCATAAGTAACTGTAATTTAATTACTCATTTTTTCTTAGTAACTGTAACTAATTACAGTTACAATAATTTTGTAATTAAATTACGTAACGCCGTTACATGTAACTAGTTACTCCCCAACACTGGTTCTTATAATCAGGAGTACCAGTCATGTGCTTTCTTTGCTGCTGCTCCAAAATCATTGCATCCTGCAGCAAGCACCAAACACCCCTAATGGACAACATGCTTAACGGTGTGTGACACGTCCTGCATGACTTTGACAGTATTTTCAGAGTAGAGAGGTGAAATGGTGAGGAGCACGCCATTCAGACATGCCTCAGCTCGCCAGGGCATTGACCTATCAGCTGCACAGTTTTCAAGGTTTGACCTAGACTGCACTCTTCATTTTGGATAGTCAACAGTGGAAATAAAAGGAGGATCTTATCTGATAGACACTGGATGTGTGCTGCTTCCCCCTCAGGACCCCTCTTAATCAGGCCTCAAACCTTCAGATTATGGTGGGTCCAGTCGCTGAAATTTTGGTGCATCACTAAACTATTAGTGGTTTTAAAGATTAACTGTAAGAAACAAGTTTGTTTAAGAACAAAATACAGAAAAAGAGTATTAACTAAATACTCAGAATTGATTAGTAAGAAAAAAGTAATAAAGCTACTGATATACCTTATTGTGCATTCCTTTTCTAAGACTTAAAAAAAAAAAATCAGGAGAGAACAAATGCTTGTATGTGAGTGCGGATTGTGTTTAAGATTCAGGAGTGTGTGTAGGTTTATATTCAGGCTGTGTGGTAATCTCTGGCACGCATTCATCATGGGAAAGGCAGGGCAGGGCTTCCTGCCTCTACAGACATATCCGCTTTCCCCACTCAGTCTCTCTCTACATCGCCATTGAAACAATTACGCTAATACAACGTATTATAGCTTAGAATATTATGAGGTCTGTGACAATCATCAAATCTTGCACTCTGAAGGTGCTGTCACATTTACTGTCATTTGCCAAATTTTGCAGGCAAAATCCAGTCATTTTAATAAAACGCTATCAAACAATTGTGAATTTTGCGTGAAGCTTTGCTCAGAAAGATTTTGCAGCTGGTTCAAGTAGTCCACGTTTTTTCCGTGTTGATCAATAGGAAGCGTCTTGTTTTAAAAGTGACTTCAGGCTGTGATTCATAATGTACATTGCTATGCAATTGCAATGCAGAATATTTTTCCGAAATTTCATTAATGTGTCCACAACTTAATGGAACAGACCACCCCAAAAAAGTTTTTGAGATTTGAGATAAGATTTTGAGACATTTAGCATTGTTACTTGCTCACTGATGGATCCTCTGCAGAGAATGGGTGCCGTCAGAACGAGAGTTCTCTCAAGCAGCTGTTAAAAACATCATCATAATCTACAAGTAACTCACACAACTCCAGTCCATCAATGAAAGTTTTCTGAAGAGAAAAGCTTTGTGCTTATAAGAAATTAATCTAGACATGGATCTAAGAACTATCACATACAAGTCTAAACTTCAAACAGTTGTTTCTGGCTAAAATATGAGTCCTCTATCCATAATATTGATTTCTCCAGAGAAAACATTGTCAGGCAAGAAATATGCATGCATTAAGCACCACTTACAAGTGAAAACAGTTCTAAACCATTATTTTGATGTGAGTGGACAACTTTTCACAACCTTTTCACTGAGGAAATGTTATTATGGATTATGGACTTATTTTGGTTGATAGTTTAAAGTTAAAATCCTTGATGTTTGCTTTATTTCTTACAAACACTCAGCTTTTTTCAATTCTCTGCTCCCACTCACTGCAAAGGGTCCATTGGTAAGTGAGTGATGTAATACTAAATTTCTCCAAATCTGTTCCAATGAAGAAACAAACGCATCTAAATCTTGGATGGCCTGAGGGTGTGTAAATTTTAAGCAAAGTTTGTTTTTCTGTGAACTATTCCTAAGTGAACCAAGATCCATCTCTAGAAGTTCAATTAGTAAAGCAATTTGACTAAAAAAATTAGACTTATTAGACTAATTAGACTTAGTAAATTAGAATTTAAAATCTCACATTAATGCTCGAGACAGATGTTATGTCAGGTACATGTTCTCCTGGTTGAGGAGTGGGGAAAGATGTCGCTTGTGTGAGTGTGAAAGTGCTATACAGAAACACACTGTCCTCTGACCTCATGCCATGCTGAGCTATTAGCTTGTTTTCAGTCCACCGAGGCCTGGCTATTCCAGTATGCTTCAGTGGATAAATCCTATTTTATAGAGATCCTTAAAACACAGGCATTTATTCTCTTCTTCTTAAGGCATCAGCTCAGTCTGAAACCGAGATAAAGTGAAAAACCAAGACCACATGCAAGGTGTTAATCCAGGGTGATTTGTTGGGGCTTGATGGAGCAAGGGTGTCTATGTGCCTCTCTCTCCAACACACATCCTCACATTCACTTTCTCTATTTATCATTAAAGGATATGAGTTGTTGGACCAGTTGTGTTATTGCTCTGGCAAGACTGGGTGCGTTAACAGGAAGGAAACTATTGTCAAGTACTCTGCAAAATGTTTCTTTAAATGCCAACTAAACTTCTAAATCTGTTGTTTCCTCTCTCCAGTGTCTCTGTGCTGATTTTCAACACCACCTCACACTGTTTCATCCTGGTCAAGCAGTTCCGCCCAGGTAACATCCTGCAGTCTTTGTTAATTCCTGATGTATTCTACAGTCTTTGATTCTTTGATTTTGATTGATGTGAGTTGTAATCTTGTTTTCTCCACACCAACTTAACGAATGTTTTGTACAGCCTATTTTTTTTACATCCCCGAGACAAGAAGGTTTAAGGCTGTAAGGTTTTCAAATAGATTTCAGGGTTGTGAAGGGAAATTAAGAAATGGCTCCCTTTCAGTTAATGAGTTGGAATTTGTATTGCATTTTAGTAAATTCCACTCCCTATCATTCTAATTAAAAGAAATCAAGCATGGCTAATGCAATTCTGCTTCCTTAAATTTGTATTTCAATTCTGCATCCATTTGTTCATTCAAATTCATTTAAAATTCAGCAATTGATTTTGGATTTAATAATCATTTTCAATTCAGTTGTGAATTTTGTACAGCCTTGTTATTAGAAAGCCCTAAAAAAATAAAAATAAATAAATATATATATATATATATATATATATATATATATATATATATGTGTGTGTGTGTGTGTGTCTGTGTGTGTCTGTGTGTTCAATATCAAGAGCCTGTGTGGCACAGATACATTCAAAACATCCCTAAAACCTTCTTTTAATATGCTATTCTTACTTTCTTTTTATAGCATGATTTGACAACTTGACATTGTACAGTGATTTTACAAAGATTCATTTTCAAACACTTTCACACATGCTTCATTTATACTAGATCTTGTTACAAAGTGACGTACAACACTCAGATCATTCTGTTATCTATACTAGAAAGAGATGATGAAGGATCTTTTGTTCTTCTGCAGATTTTTAAAAACATCTGATATGTTTTCAGGTTTGCCTGAGAATAACATAATGATAAACATTTATAAACAATACAGTTTATAACCTTGCCACATCCATTCAGGTCATTTCTCTCAAATTTATTGCACATTCTAGATTTTTCAAGTGTTTTTATTTGGTCTAGTGACCTTTGTATCATCTTTAGTCATTTCTAAATGAAACGTTCAATGTTTAGATTACACATTGAGAAGACCACAAAAGCATATATTGGCCTAATGCGATGTGGAAAGCCCTAAAAGACTCTAAAACAGCCTCTAAAACAGTAACATTCTCACAATGGAACATTTTTCATGTCGATGGTCGTCGTGCAAACAGAGCATTTTTCAGTGCTCTCTGTGAAGCTTTGGCCCCGCGCTACACTGTTACACTATTGTTCTATACATGCTCGCCAGGGACGGCGCCCTGCTTTTCAGAATGGAAGGAAAGCCTTTTATTGAAAGAGAGACGTCTTTCTACAGGTTTTTTTTTTCTGTAGTCTTCAAACAATGCTAGAAATGAAAAGAAAGGCCTTGTGCAGGGAAACATAAGAACAAGTCTACTGAAGGATGGCTTTTCTTTAAATGAGCTCTCAGTCAGCGGTGAACAATGAGTTCAGCTCAGGGTTATTGTTAACTAAAGCTAAAACCATAAAGAAATGTCATTAACTGAAATAAAATATCAAAAATCTTTAACTTTATAGTTGCCAAAGAAAGATTTCAAATTTTCATCTAGTTTTATTTCTAAAATAACTAAAACTTTATAAAAACTATATAGACTTAATAAAATTATAGACATATTGTGCAACCCATCACTAATATCACAAGGTTAAGGTTTATTATTACAAGGTTTCTAAATGTAAAATATCATAAATATGTTTATAGTGTTAGGGTAAGGGTTAGATAAACCCTGTTTATATATAGAGAGGTTGGGTTTGTGGGGAAATATTGTTATTTTTAGGTGATGGTTACAGTAGTTAAATTTAAATATAAAATGCATAGAGTTTTTCTAAACTATATAAATACCAATGTTAATAAAAAGAGGTTTTTTTTTTCTCCTTATATTGGGCACCCTTATTGACCTCTTTGCAACTTCTTTTCAAACACATACTTGTGCCTACATGAGCTTAAACGTCCGAGACCTCATCAATCAAAGTGCTTGTGTACTCCAATGTTTCCTCATCTGTCTTTGTGTTTGGATGCAGTCTTTGATGATGAGTGACACATCTTCTCCACAGCTGTATACATGAGTGAATGGGAGCGGAGCAAACCAAATCCCCTGCAGCCTGCGGAGGAAGAGTCTGCAGAAGCCACCCCAGCAGAACCTAAAGTACCAGAAGAGGACAAAGCAGGGGAGACGAGCGAAGAGACGTCAAGCCACCAACCTCCTGCTTCGGCCGGCGTGACCTACGAGCTGTGCGCAGGGTTAGTGGACAAACCCAACCTCTCCTTGGAAGAGATTGCCAGACAGGAAGTGCTGGAAGAGTGTGGCTATGATGTGCCAGTCACCAAACTGAGGAAGATCACATCATACAGGTGAGAACCCTTCATAAATAAGTCTGATCGATGATCTTATGGTAAGTTCATAAGTGAAAATCACACAGAGTTAGTCTGCTATCACTATCAATATCAAGCATGATGTAGCTAGCTAGCAACATTGTATTAAGAAATGTCATCAAAAAAATTTTCAGTAGGATTGTGTTTCGAGATTATTTCTTGCAAATGGTGTCAGATATCAATGAGTATAAAATACTGAAAGCTGCTGCTTTTTCTAATAATGGATGTGGGAAAATTGTTCAAGAAATTTAGCAGCTTCCAAGTGTGAAAGTGGCTAATAATAACACAAGCAGTCCCGTCAGTGATACATTGATAATTAAAACAAGTAATTTCAGGTTTATGCAGGCTTATTTATTTTCGTTATTTATTTATTTATTCTAACAGCTTTCAGATTATATATTTATCCTTTACACATGGTACATTAAGACGAAACTGTTATACTATTATAATATTATACTACTATTACTGTCAATATACATTTTTTTTATAAATTAAAATATTATTTCAGCAAGGAGGCATTAATTTTGATCAGTCCGAAAGTGATAAATATTTTTATAATATAATTACAAATGTTTAGTAATTCTACTTCAAATACAGGTGCATCTCAAAAAATGTGAATATCATGAAAAAGTTCTTTATTTTTCGTAATTTCATTTTTTTTTTAAAAGCAAACATTCTTATATTTTAGAAATATTTCAGTTTTTGTTTTAATTCTGATGGTTAGGACTTACAATTTAGGAAAATAAAAAATTCAGTATCTCAAATTTTTCAAAAAAAGATTTGCAAAAAATAAATTTTCAAGATCTCCAAAGCAGGATTAATTATGCACTCAATACTTGGTTGGGGCTCCTTTTGCACAAATTACTGCTTCAGTGCGGCGTGGCATGAAGGCCATCAGTCTGTGGGACTACTGAGGTGTTATTGAAGCCCAGATTGCTTTGATAATGGTCTTAAGCTCCTAGGGATGGGCGATATATCGAATGCGATTGTCACGCGCATTTCGTCAGGAAAGCAGGTTCTCTGATTAGCGGTAAATGTTCATCACCTGCTTTTAAATGGAAAATGCATTTAATAGACAGATCCATAGATCACTGACAAGCTAAGCAATATCGCGTTCATTATCGCAGCTTTGATAATGAACGCAAAAGTCAGTAGTCTTTCCCATAATTGTGGTTGCATGTTCTAAACTAGCGCAAGAGGTACCCAGTATTTATACTCAAAATTAATCAAGCTCAGAATGGAATAATCAAATGTTTTGAGATAATGATTTTTTTTCCCTAAGCTGTAAGTCATAACCATCAGAATTAAAAAAAAAAAAACTCTTGAACTATTTCAGTTTGTGTGCAATGAATCAAGAATGTATGAAAGTTTGCATTTTTTAATTAAATACAAAAATAAATAAATAACTTTTTCATGATATAAAATTTTTTGGAGATGCACATGTAAATCCTGTTCTTTTTAATTTTCTATTCATTAATGTTTTAAAAAATGTTATTTGAGACTCAAATCAGTATATCAGAATGATTTTTGAAGAATCATGTGATTCTGAAGACTGGAGTAATGATGCTGAAAATTCAGCTTTGTCATGAGAGGAATAAAATAAATGTTAAAATGTATTAAAGGTGTCATATCATGCAATTTAACATTTTTCTTTCTTTTTGGAGTGTTACAACTCCATAAATGCAGAGGTGGGTTTTATGTTTACGCGGTGCGATACACAATGCATAAAAAGACAATATAAGTGAAAGTAGTGACATTTTGCCAAGTATGGTAACCCATACTCAGAATTGGTGCTCTGCATTTAACTCATCCAAGTGCACACACAGCAGTGAGAAGTGAACACACCGTGGCGTGAACACACACCCGGAGCAGTGGGCAGCTGTAGATCCAGCGCCCAGAGAGCAACTGGGGGTTCAATGCCTTGCTCAAGGGCACTTCAGCCATGAGTATTGAGGGTGGAAGAGAGTGCTGTTCATTCACTCCCTCCACCTACAACTCCTGCCAGCACCAAGACTTGAACCGACGACCTTCGTGTAACTAGTCCAAATCTCTAACCATTAGGCCACAGCTGCCCCAGTCATTATAATCAGTTATTATGTCCCCACTGGATGCAGCAAATGAATCGTTTGTAATGGGTTTCATTGTTTTTGTTTCATCTCGCCGGGACACTCAGCATCATAGTATGTAAGGGGCATAACATTTCCGTCACACGCTTTAGGAATTCGGCCAATCACAACGCACTGGATAGATGGCATATACATCGCTTTTCAGAACAATGAGCATTGTAAAAATCGACGCGTTTCAGAAGGCAGGGCATAGAGGAGCAACAATAATGTACAGTACATGCGAAATAATTTGTTTTTTTAACCTTGAACCACATAAACACATTGCATTACACCAAATACACAAAATAATGTTATTTTTAGCAACTTCATATGACCCCTTGACCCCTATGACCACATAAACACATTGCATTACACCAAATACACAAAATAATGTTATTTTTAGCAACTTCATATAACCCCTTGACCCCTATGACCACGTAAACACATTGCATTACACCAAATACACAAAATAATGTAATGTTTGAACCCATAAAAAAAAAAAAACGTTATTTGAAATTGTACTAATATTTCACACTATTACTCTATTTTATTGTATGTTTGACCTAATAAATGCAGCCATGGTGAGCACAAGAGACTTTTTCAAAAACATAAAAAAATTGTAATCACCCCAAATTTTTGAACAATGGAGAGTGTGTGTGAAAGGAATGTATGACTGTCTGGTAATACTGCACTCTGTCATGGCTGAATTTTTTATTTTATTTTTTTCTCAACTGATTTTTCTCTCCATATTGCCCCTTTCACACTGCACGTTGGACCCGGCATATAGCCGGAACATTGCCGGGTCGCCTTCTGTGTGAAAGCAAACACGTTCCGGGATTGATTCCGGCATTGAACCCGGGTCGGGGACCTAGTAACATTGCCAGGTTCAACCCGGGACGAGCACTGTGTGAACAAAAGCCAGATCTAATGCTGTGTTGAAGTGATGACGCACGTTATCGCGCGACTCTTTTACCGGCTGTTTTGAAGGAAGATCAACGTTCGCGACGAAAATATATGTGCAAACTGTAATGAAGCAGAGATCAGTTTGTTCCTCACTTTCCGTGCTGACGCAGAGATCGTTCGCCCAGCTTCAGTGAAAGTATAACGTGCCGAATGTTTTCGACTCGTTCATTACACGTCACGCCCTGATGTCACGTGTCATTACGGGATCTTTACGGGTTGTGTGTGAAAGCACGCACATATCCCAGGTAATCACCTGCAGTATGAAAGTGCAAAATCTAGCAACCAGGGAACAATTGCTGGAACACTTTACCCGTGTATTTGCCGGAATGGCAGTGTGAAAGGGGCTATTGTAATATTTAACCTTCATCTCTACCATTACCAGCCCTAAACCCCCAGAATAAAGAACCTCAGATAAAGTATTCAGGTGTTAAATGGGTCCCAATCTCATGTAAAAGAAGAAGTGACAGTGCTGCATTATGCTCTTATCAGTCTCTTATTGACAAGACCGTTGTAAACCCCTGCCGCCTCACACCTGCCACAGTCACACACCTGTGTGTGAGAGAGAGAGAGGGAGAGACTGCAACATCTGCTTGGTGCTGTTTATTGTGACCTGTGCCACAGCTATCTCTGATTAGCTTAAGTACCACATGGAGTCACAAAGGATCCTCCTCCCAAATTCACACTTGGCACACACAGACTCGGTCAGACGCACCTGTCGACTGCGGCATCCTAAAAACCTGTGGACCTCACATTGCACCTGCTGCTTTTATTGGCTGGGTAGTGCCATAAAGGAATGCAGAGAGAGGATGAACTACTTCTGTTTGATTTGTATTAATCAGTGAAATTGTCTTTTATTCCCCTTTTCACCTTTAGTAATTAGAAGCAAAAGGGAACAGGAAATGGTGTGGAGAAGACGATGAGGAAATGACACATTGTCCATTTGAGCATTTACACTAAACACTGGACCACAGCACCAACCAGATTGCTTAATAAATATGTTAACTTGGTTAAAGCAGCCAAAAGTGGCTCTTTCTGCATTCTTTTTTGTCAAAAATGTTAAACACTATAATGTTGTGAAATATTATTTCAGTTTAAAATAACTGTTTTCTATTTTAATATATTTTAAAATATTTTTTTTTAATTCAATTAATTCCTAGCAAAGCTAAATCTTCAGTGTCACACGGTCCTTCAGCTATCATACTAATATACTGATTTGATGCTCAAGAAACATTTATTTCTATGAAGTTTGAAAACATTGATCTGCATAATGTTTTGTAGGAAATTGTGATACTGCATTTTCAGGATTCTTCGGTGAATAGAAAGTAAAAAAAATAAATAAATAAAAAGTCTTTACTGTTACTTTTGATCAATTTTAAATGTCCTTGCTGAATAAAAGTATTAACTGCTTTATTAAAAAAAAGTTTTCTATCCCAAAGTGTGTAAGCACTGTGGCTCCATAAAATATTGCTTATGTCACTATTTTAGTTGTTTGTTGAGGATAATATCACATAAATTAAATTATAAATTATTTTGTGCTATACTGAAGCAGCAGGAGTAATCCGCATTGAGTTTTCAATTTGTAAAATTAACATCAGCTAAACTTTCTCCTAAAGAGAGCAGGAGTCTATGTTCTGTGTTGAAAACATGTAAACAAGAAGTGCTGTATCTGCTGGCCCCTTTAGAGCCCCAGGAGGGGTTCAGAACATAATTTGTCCTTTTCTTGTCTATTCTTCATGAGTGGGTGTCAACATAGACCCCATTCCTCATTGTTGACAGACTCAGTGGAGTCCTGGAGATTCTCTTGAAATTCGTCCTCTCAAATGTAGAGTCATGTTTTGCAACGCACCCATTGTGGTTAAACATATCCTAGAAAGTGATTGCCGGGGCTTGTTCCATTTTTGCCGCCTCAGTCCATCATCCATCACTTCGATGGTTTGCAGGCATCACGACCTTGTAATTTTCTTCCATATTTTATGAGCTCATTTTAAAAAAATCTGTTTCAGACTACAAAATACTAGGAAGAAGCTTCCCATCTCTGTAATGCTCTCAGAGTGTCAGGGAGATCTCCATGGTGATGTCTCCATGACAGAGTCTCAGGTGAGGTAACGCCTCAGTCTCAGTGGCGCTTACCAGATGATGCTATGTTATGAGAGGTCTTTCTCAATGCTGTCAGGTCCTCACACCTAGAGAGCTGCTTCAGCGGTGGATATTTCCTCATCTATAAATGTTTCAATCGGTTTAAGTGGTTTAATGGGTGGGAGGTTTTTTTTTCTTCTTCTTCATGAGCAAGTGCTTTTGATGGCAGTTAGTACACTTGCTGGGTAACACCCCTAGGCAGCTAGTTTCTAGATTGGTTATAAGCTTAGAAGTGAAAGTACAGTTCTTATCTGAATGGGGAAAGAGAAATCTACTAAGATTACATTTCACATCAGGAGAACAATTTGACAACAGTGGTACAGTATCTTTACAGTAACATTTTTAGCAGTAATTTTTTTTAGCAAAAATGTGGCTTCTTTAGCTTAAATCATGTTAAAATGCACACCTTATCAAAGTTACATTACAAAGTTACAACATCAGGAATACACTCTAATAAAAACTTTGTTTGACAATTAATATTTAGCAAAAATGTGACTTCTTTAGCACACATACATCATGGAGACGTCCATTTGTCAAATTTGGGGTTCAGTAACATTTGAAATCAGAAATAAAAAACAGCTGTATTTAGCATTAGCATTTATTTCACTCAAATGCTGCTTCATTAGCTTAAATCTTGCAAAACAGAAAATTCATAGTTGCATTCCAAGTTTATGGCTGCAGTGCATCTCCAGGTTTCTGTGTTCTCGCATTGCTCTTTTTGGCTTGTTATTATCGGGTGTCCTGAGTCCCTTGTGCTTTGCTCCCTCACAGGTCAGGAGTTGGAGTGACTGGATCGAAGCAGACCATGTTCTATGCGGAGGTGTCTGAGGAGAATCGTGTCGGAGAGGGAGGAGGTAAACCCCAAGAGGGCGAATTGATCGAGGTGGTCAAAGTTCCCCTTCTCGAAGCCATGACCTTTGCCTTTGATGAGAGCATCCCTAAAACGATGGGTGTCATTTTCAGCTTCATATGGTTCCACAGCAACATGTCACCGAAGTACAAGATCTCCACCAACGTGTAACATAATGGTTCCAAGCCATCCAGAAATACAAGTTATTGCATACATTTTTATATATAGTAATCAAAATGGTCACTAACTGTTAATTATTTTGTTATTTCTCACACTTTTATCTGTTTGTTGTGGTTCTAGCTATTGTCTTAAGCAGCACTTGTGTGCTATCCGCTGAAGAGGTTCATTGTGAGTTTGTTTCGTGTAACCGAATGCTTTGTTTTTAACATGTCAGGAATTTCAGCCAGCCATTTGAAATCATACCCCAGCCCTTAAAGACTTTTTTAATGATGATCTATTCCACTCTGATTTGAGAGGGTAAGGAATCTCAGACCCGGATCATTTGTGATTGAAGCTGTTCTTTGGGTTCAGAAAGTGAGACCTCTAGCCATATTCCCACCAGTTTTGCTGTCAGGCCATTTAGTAGAATCACATTAATTTTTTAAATATAAATAAGCAAGTAAATAATCACAATAATTAATGTAAATTATGTGACCAACATACAGGCAGCTACACAAATGAGAGAACTTGAGAGCCACTTCTTAGAAAACAATCATTGACAAAGAAAAACTATTATGCTGTTGCATTTATCTCAGGTCCAAAGCTGACTTTGGGACATTCAGGGTTAGTAATGATGCCGAAAAATACTGAGGTGTTTTTTTTATTTACATTTTTTTGTTTGTTTATTGCTGCTTAGCATTAAGTTGATATTCTGAGTATTTTGCGCAGAATTAATTCATGAAATATCTACTACAAAAACCTAAAGTGTGAGTACAGTGCTAGTGCTACAGGTTTAACGCTGCTTTATCATAATCATCATAACTCTAACATTGTTCTGAATTCTTTCAGAACTTATGGAATAGAATATATTAGGGGTGCATGAGCTTGTCTGCTGAAGTTACAAAAATAAAATTGTATATTTTCAAATACCATATATTGTCAGAGGACTGGTACCTCCTAAAGTCACAGCAGCAAAGCACAGTGACTTTCTGAAATCCATTGAATATGATACTTGAAATAATTTATATTACACTAGCAGTTTACTGTATGAATATATAGAGTGATGACTATGAATGCTTGATTATAATCAATATCCCCTTAATATTTTCCATCATACCTTGAAGATTTGAGAGGCTGCTTGTAATTTCAGTTGCAAAGATTTTATCAAAGTGAGCTGAAGCTTTCTGAATCAGATTGTCACTCTGTTGTAGGTCAGTTCAGATTCTCTTATGCACAAAGCATTTCCTAGCTTAATTTCAATCAATTGATTAATTAGTCAGTTGTTTTTCCTAAATCTTGTTGGATTAATACTTTTGTGAAGGCACAAACATTTATTAATACTATCTTTGTTTTTGTCATGAGTATTATCAGTCACGTTAAATTAACAGTATTACCAGCTGATTTGAACTTATTGTAAAGAATTTCCTCTGTCCTATCACTGTACTCTGTAGTTTATATTCTATTGTGATTGTTTATCAGCTTAATCAATACTTATGATCAGTGTGCTAATTCACAAGTTACCATGGTCATATTGTTGTGGAAAAAGATGAACAGGTTTGGTTTGGTCCACAATAGGAGTGTTCTTAAACTTCAAGCACTCCTTTTAAAGTATGCAAATTATTAGAATTATACATTTGTTTTGGAAGCATTATTTCATATCACAATGCCTCAGATATAATTTCCTCATTTTCTTAATCTATTTTTTTTTTTTTTTTTTTTACTTTTTTGAGTGTTTTGTATGTTTATATCAGGATAGGGCTCGATTTCTTTTCAATATTAAGAAATTGTTGATTTATTGTCGTGCCACTTTTACTAATGCTTGATTTTTAGACTTGCTGATCGTTTTCATGTATGGCACCTCGAATGAATATATATATATATATATATATTTCAAAAATGAAATACTGCATGTGCACTCTGTATTACATTGATCTGCATTAAGTTTAAATTAATAAAAAGGTTACTGCCTTAGGTCATGGAGTTTCTATTTGTGTCAGTTTCAGTAGGTATCCATGCAAAATTATTATACATGTGCAAAATTTTAATTGATGTAATGACTGATTTGCTTAATGAAATCCAGAACTTTCTTTGGGGTGCATGTTTTGCTCTAGCACGTCACACTTTTCCACAAAATATGTGCATACCGTATTTTTCGGACTATAAGTCGCACCCGAGTATAAGTTGCTTCAGTCCAAAAATACGTCATGACGAGGAAAAAAACATATATAAGTCAGACTGGACTATAAGTCGCATTTATTTAGAACCAAGAGAAAACATGACCGTCTACAGCCGCGAGAGGGCGCTCTATGTTTTCAGTGTAGACTACAGGAGCACTGAGCAGCATAGAGCGCCCTCTCGCTCCTATCCTATCTTCTTTTACATTTACATTACATTTGGTCGTTTAGGACAGTAGAAGCAATCAAAACAAAAAAGCAACAATATGTAAGTGCAAATGACAATTTCGGTTAGCCTAACACAGTACATGTAGCAAGGTATTTATATATATATATATATACACACACACACACACACAATCACACAAAGAAAAACAAGTAGATAGAAGAAAATAGAAAGCTGGTGTTTATATATATATATATATATATATATATATATATATATATATATATATATATATAAGAAGATAAATAAAGTAGAATTCAAACTCACATCGTTAACACATCTCTTCACACTTCAAACAGAATGCTAATGTTAGAGGGTCAAATAAAGACGGAAGATCCGAAAGACGGATATTTATTTGAAGATGGCTAAGGACTTAGCTGCTGGGATTGACATGGGCAGGTCATTCCACCTGGAGGGAACATTTAATTTAAAAGTCTGTGAAAGTGATATTGTGCCTCTTTGAGATGAAGATTTGAGCAGAACGCAAGCTTCTGGAGGGCACATAACTGAAGTAATTAATTTAGATAAAGAGATGCAGAGCCAGTAGTGGTTTTGTAGGAGAACACTAATGCCTTGAATTTTATGCGAGCAGCTACTGGTAGCAAGTGGAAATTGATGAACAGAGGTGTGATGTGCATTATTTTCGGCTCATTAAAGATTAATCTTGCAGCAGTATTTAGGATTAATTGTAGAGGTTTGACAGAAGTGGCTGGAAGACCTGCCAAGAGAGCATTGCAATAGTCCAGCCTGAACAGAACAAGAGCGGTTGAACTGAACAAGGAGTTGTGTTGCATGTTCTGAAAGAAAGGGCCTGATCTTCCAGCAAATGCAGGACTGGGCAGTTTTAGCAATGTGGTCTGAGAAATTCAGCTTATCATCTATCACAACTCCAAGGTTTCTAGCTGTTTTTGCTTATCATCTATCACAACTCCGAGGTTTTCTAGCTGTTTAGCTGGATTTGTTGAAACAACAAGCAGTTCTGTCTTGGCATGGTTGAGTTGAAGGCGATGGTCCATCATCCAACAAGAAATGTCTATTAGACATGCTGAGATGCGAGCAGTTATTGTCGGATCATCAGGATGGAATGAGAGGTAGAGTTTAATTTCATCAGACAGAGAGGAGAAGGGGTCCAAGGGGTCTAAGGGGTTAAACAACTAAGAGGAAGGCAGTCTCGGTTGAATGTACACTTCTGAAACCAGATTGGTTGCTGTCCAAGAGGTTGTTCTGTGTGAGAAAGGCAGAGACTTGTTTGAACACAACTTGTTCAAGTGTTTTTGCAATGAAAGGTAGAAGGGAAACCGGTCTGTAGTTCTCTAAAAGAGTTGGGTTAAGAGTGGGTTTCTTAAGAAGTGGGGTTATATGAGTTTTTAAAATGTTGAGAGAAAAACACCAGTGTGAAGAGATGTGTTAAGGATGTGAGTTTGTCCAGGTACAATGGCAGGAGAAATGGCTTGAAGGAGATGAGATGGAATAGGATCAAGCAGACAAGTAGTATGATGATTGGAAAGGATGAGATTAGAGACTTCTGCCTCAGAGAGTGGAGAGGAGGATGAAAACGAGTGTAGGCCTATGACTTTTCAACAAGATTAGAATTATTTGTTCAATTCTCAGCCATTTTTCATGTGTGTGAATGATTATGAAGATGTTACTTTATACCTAGTCCTGATTTTCAAGGTTAGAAATATGGCCATCAAGATTCAAGAATTTTTTTTTTTTTTTTTTATAAATATTACCAAGGTGTTTTTCTGCTACATCCAAACAACAACAGATTGTTACAGATTTTGTGGGATAAAAAACTATAATGGAAAGTTCTCATTCAGTTCTCTTTTTAACTTGTTGCCATCAAATTAGGTAACAGGCCTTTGTTGCATATCAGCTTATTAGCATTAAGCTTAATTTATAAACTTGTTTATTTAAAGTTGTTTGACGTTATTAGACTTATTTTTTAAATTTTCAGTTTCTTTTGCCAATAGTAAATCAACTAATTAATAATAAATTAGTAATTAATTAAAAGTTGCAGGGCTGTAATACATTCAAATAGTGTCGAAATCCACTCCACCTGCCCCCGTATCACTCTCCTTTCTTAGGTCCCTCACATTATCACATCTTTTGGTTGCAATCTGGCTTTCATGTGCCAAACGACCGTGATGTTTTCGTCCAAGCTAAGGGACAATTCATCAAGTCTTTCTCATCCAGGGCTCTCTAGGGATCAGAGTGAGCTCTTCTTTATGTAGAGCTTCGAGAGGAGTTGAGTTGTCAAGGTAATGTTTGTTTTCATCTCTGCTCTTTTTAGGCACATTGGTAATCATTAGACCGCCTTACTGACGAATGTCCAGGGCAAGGGATTGTGGAGGAGGGACAGGTGGTTGGGTGAGGGGGTCACAAATAATAGCATTAAGTAACTGAGTGCAATTACCACCACTTCGCTATAGCAACCGCACGCCTCACAACAAGACACAATGAGTGTGATCTGTGAGGCAGGGAAAAGGAGAAGATATGGCAAGGGCACTTAAGCATGTTTTCTATGCTTCTTGATTTACTGATGGCTTTGTTCAGGTGACCCAGAAAGGGCTTGGGCACTGTACACAGACTGAATACATTATCAATACAAAACAGATGTATTAAGCCCTTTTTTTTGGCTTTTCTTGTTGTGTGTTTAATGAAATGAACTGGGAACCACTCAAGAGATGCAAAGATTATTTCATAGTACACCCTAATGGGATTAGCTTGCTAATAGAAATTAATGATGGGGGTGGGACACATTTACATAAAGATTTTGCCTCAGCTGTGTTTTCTTTCAGGTGCTTTTTTATTAACCCTGTGATGCCTGGCATGAAATAATTGATCATTTGTTTGGAATGATTCAGTTTTTGAAATTTTATACAAAATATTAAAATAAAAAAATAATAAAAAGTTTGCATATGTGTTTTTGTTGACTATCATATTTGATACATTGGTCTTTTATGGCCTATATAGTGAAAATATAGAGCTCATATTTGATTATGTCTTTAAAACCAGTCTAAGCAAAATGGATTATGAACATTCAGATAAATGTTGTCTTTGTGAAGCCTGGCATCAGTTTGATTTGCAGAGGGAAACTCACTTTACAATTAAAATGATGTGTGGGAGGCAGAGTTGTGCTGCTTTGAGCACAACTCTTTTTTCTGTATACTTTTATCAAGCACAAAATATAATTGTGACTTTATTCCTCAATTTAAGTAACTTTATTGTAATTATGACTTTGTTCTCATAATTGTGACTTTATTTCACATTGTGACTCAAACTTCATTTGGAAATTACAGTACCTTTTTAATCATTTTCGGAGGCAGACACAGGCTAGGTTGAGTAAACATTACTAATGGGTCTCTTGAGGCTGTTGATTTCTTCAGTCAGTATTTTATAGTTTCACATAATTTTGATTCTTTGTGAGTTGTTCACTCATTGTTATTCTCACTGTCAGTACTTTCATAAACCATCTGCATGGAGAATAAAATTTATTAACACAATGTTCTTGATGAAAAGGTGAGGTCAAAATTTCAACTTGAACAGCAACTTCAAAATTTCATGCAGTGTCCAGTCTTTCCCATCCCTAAAGGAAAGGGCACTTCCATTTCCCTGAAGTCTTGATCTGTCATCACTCCCCCATCCTGCTCCACACACCAAGTGCAGCTGATAAGATTCAGTGTAGATAATGCGAGCTTAATGCATTAATGGTGCTGCTGAATGTTTGTATGAACTTGCACATTCTTGATGTCAACCACGGGCTTCCTCTAATGTGCCAATTTTGTTTCTTGCAGTAGGCTACCATAGGACTGATTTGCTGTGAGCTTCAGTGGGGAATATCTAGACATCCTTCAGAAGCTGTCACGCTAGGCAGGAGGTTGATTAATTAAGGCCTGTTGTTTTCTGTTTTGGGCCTTAAAGGTAGAGCGATAGCCCATATTTTTACTTATCTGCAAGAAACCACAGATATGTCATATTAACATATTAACTTACTGGCCACTGAGTTTGTTTGCTAAGCTGACTTGGTCTTTAGTTGCCTAATGTATCACCTTTGCACATGTATCCCCTTTGAAAGCCACCTTGGAATATTTATTGTGAGAAAGTACGTAAACTGAAACATTTCTAACATTTGGTGCAAATCTAGCGATCAGTTTCTGTTTTGTTACAGTTTTGTTACATTATCGCATTTGACTGTCTTGACTATGCAACTTGCCTAAGACAATATGAACCCACTTTTGTTCTCCTTAAAGAAATGTAATAAAAAATATCACCCCTTCAATAGCAAACTGTAAACAGTCTTTTTCTTTTGTTAATAACAAACATATCACACAACACTTGAACAGTTACAAGAAAACACCAAAAAAATAAGATTTTTTTTTATATATATAAATAAGATAATTTTTGTTCTTTATAAATCAAATGGATTGGCTGAATTGTGTCAGGTAGGCCCGCCCACATTGAAATCTCATTGGACTGAAGAAGCATCAAACATGGGCGGGGACATGCTGATTAAGTGTAGACATTTATAATTGGACTTTCTAAACAAAATCTTAAAAGTTACACGAGGTGTGTGTTTTAAATTTTATCTTTTACTGCAGTTCGGGAAAGTGAAAGAGAAGAAAGAGCAAGAGAGAAACTGTTTTGATTGGCTGTGTTATTGTGATTGATTGCTTCAAGTTACACCCCACTCTCCAGTTCAGTGTGGACAGACTTGCAGCTGGAGGCTGAAGCCTCTTATTGTCACTCCTGTTATGGAACACTGTGTGGTAATTGTGATGATTTTGATCCCACATATTATCTACTTAATGTGAATTTTATCAGTTCATTCATTTTCTTGCTTAGTAATTGCATAAAATGTCAATAAATGAGGCTAATTGTGTAGAAGTTAATGTTCAGATGAAACTAAAGCCAAGCTAAGTTGCTAGAACCTGTACTTGTAATCAGTGCACATGAGATTGCCGGTGTCAAGGGATTGTCCTCTCTTCCTGTTATTTCCTCCTAAGGCTAACCACTCAAGCATAGCCTGTGGCATGAACTCTTAAGGTAGTCTTTTTGTAGTTATATCCCCATTTATCATCTGTCAGTGTCTAAAGAATTATTATCTGACTGTATAATCATAGTATTTTGCATCTGTGCATCAAAACTACTCTTTTAATTCTTAAGTATTAATTGCATTTGCGCGTTTGGAGTAATGATCATATTTTCATTTGGGTTTTCATGGCATCATCATCTGCTTTGCCTGCTAGGAAGTCATTTTTCAAATTGTCCTGTTGAGACTGGTCCTGGTCTCCAATAATTCCTGCTTTCACTTTCACTCTGCTTCCAATGCCTCAGGGCATACTCGAAATCTGACCTGTTAGTGATCATTTGTTTCCTCTTTCAAGCTTCACCATCTTCTGAGCATCTCATGTGGGTTTGTGTTACAGATAAGGGCTTATTTTTCCACCGCCCTTGGCTGTGGATCACCTACACTGAGGTGCTTGTGTTCAGATCTTCCTTAAGTATTTTGAGTTTGCTCCTCACTGTACGCAAAGTCCCTTGAGGTGTATTGCATTGATATGGATGCTGTAAGTTCCTGGGATGAGGTACAGTACATACTGTACATAAAGATGTTATCATTGCAGACCTGAAGGCTGAGTTTCTTGGAGGTGGTGGATTTTATGAATCGTGATTTGACCTCCAAACCATCTACAGTATTCCTCAAAAAAATTCTATAGTACAACCAGTGCTGCATGAAAAACTTGTTGCCAGGGAACGAAATGGTAACAGGTCATGGAGCAACCCCTCAGGGTTTTGTTCAACGAGATGCAAGTCTCTCTGTTAGTCTGTTTGCCTCTCAGAGCATTTGCTAACCTTCATCATATCTTCTCAAGGGCATGGTAGTATTCTTCATCAACTGATAATCAATTATTGCACTTGCAAGCACATTTTTACTCATTTTGCTTTTATCAGTGCACATAAATTGCATAATGCACATCTATTAACTTGTTCATCAATACGTTCAAAATGCAATGATGAGTTTTATTTATTTTTTATTAATGTTCATTTTAATATTTTTTGGGGGCAAAGGCAGCTTATAAAAATTTTATACCATATTTGAGACAAATTATGCATATATGTGTGTGTATATATAAAATCAAAAATCAAGTTATATATAAAGTCTCTACATATAAATAATTTTTTTCTTAAGCTATAAAAGTAAAAAAAAAACGACTAAAAAAAACATATGAAACCAACATGAATATAATTAAGACAATTCAAAGAAGTCTTTAAAAGATTCGTCCTTTTTTATTGTGAACACCCTTATTTGACATTGTCTTAATATCTGGAAAAAAGAAAATGTAAACCTCATTTTATCTCACTAATATGGCTTTTTGTTTTTTATTTAATTAAAAAGAATAGGCGTACATCTCGCAATTCTTTTTTTTCATGCAGTACAAATTTTATCTCACAGTTCTGACTTATTTTCTCACAATTACAAGTTTATATTTCACATTTAGTTTTTCTTCTCAGAATCGCAAGTTTACATCTCGCAATTATTAATTTATAAATCACAATTATTTTATTTTTATTTTTTTTCTAAGGATTGCAAGATAAAAAGTTGCAGTTACTTATTTTTATCTTGTTGTGGAAAAACAGGCTTATGTAGTAAAAAGTTAGTTAGCGTAATGTAATGTTTGCAGGTAATGAGAAACCCTACCATACACCAAAAAAGCCCATCACAACATGATGTTTCCACTATGTCACTACTGATGAAATAGTAATGAGCTCCTCTAGTAAATGGCTCCCAAATTCTTTTTGGGAGTTTTGCCAAGCACTTTCATATGTAACCCGACACATGGACCTCTTACAGATTGCCCATTGTGCTTTAGAGTGAGAGGCCATCTATGCAGCTGGCTATGGTGCCTGCTCCCTTTCTCAGAACACTCCCAGGTGTGACCGGCCCTTTGAAGAGCAGGGAGCATTGTGCCCACCTCTGGAGTTATGACTGGCAAACAAAGAGCAGGAGGAGACACGATATGATTCCAACACACTGTCCATCTGTATGCTAATGAGAAATGCTGTGCACACAGGGGCAGTGATACAGGATATGGCTGCCCACACCGTGTCCTGAGAGGCTTTTGACTTGGAAATGGTGGTCACCAAACATTGTGTGGCCAACAAGTCTCAAATTTTTGCTTTGTTTTTTGTGGTTCGGTTTCTGAATGAGAAATTGTAGCGGATCCCTGTGAAGGAATCTCATGGATGATGGTGTCATAATACTCTTAAAGGGATAGTTCACCCAGAAATAAAAAATTCCCTATGATTTACTCACCCTCAAGCCATCCTAGGTGTAAATGACTTTCTACTTTCAGACAAATACAATCTTAGATATATTTAAAAATCCATATTTGAAACTTTATAAACTGTAATCTCTAGCTTCCGCTTACTGAGAGAAAGTGTTCCAGCAGATGATGTAGGTGAAGTGTAAGCTCCGGTGAGATGTGACGAATGCAGAAGTACAGAGGAGAAAGCAAAACAAAGCACTTTTGATGAATTTGAAGTACAAAATGGGGATTTGTAAAGAGAAATGTTGGAAGATTTCGATACAAGCCAAGAGGAGACTAGACTTCAGGCTGAAGGTCTGGAATCTTTGGCAGCTTTCATTGGCCAAGGCCCGCCCATGAGGCCATTTGACTGAAATATCAAACAACCAATCACAGTTCATTTCATTCATCATCACGTTTCAAGGTGTGGAAATGTCGCCATAATAACAGACCGGTGTGTAAAACTCTGACATATTTTAAAGATTATATGCCACGAACTTTAAATATCTCACATACTTTTGAAAATCCAGCATTTATTTGATCCTGCTAAGCACTCGTTGTCACTGTTGTAAACACTAGGCTTTCTTCTTTCGTGTTTGGAGCCGTTAAAGAACGTGACACACACGTCCTGCGAAAATCCTATAGAATTCAACCAATCCGATGAGGACTATGTGTGCCATATGCATCAGACGTTCAGCCAACGGTCAGTCAACCTCAATGTCTGAGGCTGAGACTAAGAGGAGACAAACTTGGGTCTCACAAGACTAGCATGTTCTCACCGGAGATTAGGCTACACCTATGTCCTGCATCATCTGCTGGAACGCCACTCTCTAGTGAACGCATGAACAACAGTAAGCAGAAGCCAGAGATTAAGGTTAGAAATAGTTAAGTATAGTTTTCTAACACAAACGTCTAACACAAAAGTCCTTTATTAACACCCCAGAGCCTTGAAGAGCACTTTTTATGATGGATGGATTAACTTTAATGGACCATTAAAATCTCAATGCCTATTCACTGCCATTATAAAACTTTGAAGAGCCAGGACATTTTTTTAAAGATATGTTTATGGGTTCTTTATGCCTTTAATGTGAGAGGACAGTGGAGAGCTGACAGGAAAGTGTTGGGTGGAGAGAGGGGAGTGGGATCGGCATAGGACCTCAAGGAGGAATTGAACTAATGTCCCCATGAGCACAGTTGCACTATATGTTGACACACTAACCACAAGTCTATCGGTGCAATGATCCAGGGCAATTTTAATATAAGCGATTGCATTCATCTGAAAGAATAACGTCATACGCCTAGGATTGCTTGAGGGTGAGTAAATCACGTGGAGTAAATCAATCTTTATTTTTGGGTGAACTATCCCTTTAAGCATTTTCCTTCATCTTTTAATGAATAATAATAATATAAACAAATAAATGCTGCTCTTTCTATTCATAAAATAGTCCTGAAAAATATTACAGTGCAGCACAACTGTTTTCAACCTTAATAATAAAAAGAAATGTTTCTTGAGCTTCTCTCTCTCTCTTATATATATTTATAATATATATATATATTTATGTGTATTTGTGTGTGTGTGTGTGTGTGTGTATATTAAATTAAAGTCATTCTGGACCAAAATAGGCTTCTTAAAAAAATACAGTTGTTGTTTTTAGGAACTTTAGCTCCGGTGAGATGTATTATGTCTTTAGGCCAAGTATTCTGCTGTGGATAAAATATAAAACTATTTTATAACATTACTATTTTACAATAATTTTAATCAAAGAAAACAATTATTGTTCAAATAAATGCAGCCTTGATGAGCAAGAGACTAAGAGAAAAAAAACATTTTGTTTATTATAGGTTTAGAAAAATATGTATTTTTTTCCCAATTAAAATAGTCCAAGCATCTTGTTGCAGATATAATATATAAATTCTATAGCCTCTAATGCATCTAATTATCTTTGTCATTTTTATGCAGTCATGTCCTGGTATACTGTACTGTATAGGAATGATGCATGTTTCGATACAGAGTGAGGCAGATGCTTATCATAGATGCTGTAGATATTTATGAGGCTTCACTGACTACATTCTCCTACTGCTCTGTCTCCTCCAAAGTGTGCTTCTTTCTCTCCCTGTCTTTTAGGCAAGAAAGGAGTTTTGATTCCACAGTCTTCACTGTGTACTCTTAGACTCAGTGAACCCTCTTTGAACCAGTGGACGGATGTGGAGCTTGGAACGGAGCAGAATAAAAAAACAAGCAAACAGCGGGTTCACCATTCAGACTATGTTGTAGGATATCCTGGATGAGTGCATGTCCCTGCTGTTTTGGGGCAGCCGAAGCATGTAGAGTTTGATATGTTCAGCTCTCATGACATTTAGAAGCCAGTGTGTGATGTCATAAACAGGACGGACATCCTGGACATTTCTAGCCCAAATATAACCACTTCGCATATGGAAAAAATGTCCTTGTGAAGTGGAAGTTGATACTGCGTTTTAGTACATAAGACAACCATGAGCTTCAAGTGTGATTATTACAGCATAATAGTCTCATAAATCTATGGATTAGGATGCATAAATAGCACACCTGAAAATATATAGTAGATAAAAATGAATAGAGGCAAGTAGTAAATATGGGTTGAGAATGGGACATTCAAATACTTGAAAATGGGGGATGTGGATGACAAACGGATATGTGCCCCCCTTTAATCAACTGGACAACAAAAGAATCATCTGTGCAAATGTATTATATCTTTAATGACACAAATAGCACAGGCATGTCCCTGCATTCTACCCTATTCAGAGACCCACATGAAACGAGGGTGAAGAGTCTCTTGATTACGCACAATTCATCAACATGCTCAAGTGAGCTCTAATTATATATTGTTAGCATAATTTATCATCAATTGCTGCTGCTCCTCATTAAACATGTCCAGGGTGAACTCAAAATTGTTTTGAAACAAATGTGCAGCTACATTATGCACATTATTATGTACAAATAACATTAGAATATTACTGAAGTAAATTATCTATCTATCTATCTATCTAGGCTGCTGTGAATCCGTGAGTTCTCTTGGTACCGATTGTCATGGTTGATTGGGCCCATTGTATAAGGTCTAATTGTAAAGATTATTGAGCAGCACAATCTGCACCTGCTCCAAAGAAGTGAATCAGTCGGGGATGTGTCAGGTCATTCTCAAGGGCAGACACAAGAAGCTTACACACTGCAACTTGTCATGCTTATTCGCTTTACATTAAATCCGCCCATTATTCTGGATAACTTATTTGTTCCTTCACCGTGAGACATATCGGAAGCATTGTTTTTACATTTAAACTTAATTTCAATTTGACCACTGAATAGTGTATCAAATTCCCATTTCGTAATATGTAATTATTATATAATTTTTTTTTATAATTTTTTTAAATTTATTTGTAAGCACACACTGACTGAAGATGAGCTCTGTCTGTCCTAAGATGCATTCCTTGTTTAGCTTACAGGGCTAGAGGAAGTAATGTTTCCTGGGAGATAAGACGACTAAGCAGGGAACAGTGATCAGGGTGTGAGGAGTCTCAGCTCTGTCAGGTGTCGGATGCCCTCATGTTATGCACTACTGCAAATATGCATAACACTTTTACCATTTAAGAGGTCACAGATTGCTTGACAGGGATTTGACCCCTGAAAATAGACATTTTTTTACAGTATGCTTTTTACCGTTCCCATTAGTACATACAATAACATTAGGATTCCGAAGATGAATGTTACCAATAGCAAATGAGGAAAAAATACTTTAAAATGCATAACAAGGAGTGATGTAATATGACATACTTCCCTAGTTGTCTTTTATGTCTCCATGAACTAGGCTTTGGTGTCCAACAGCTTACTAGAATTGTTTTTGGAACGTGAAGTGTGAGATTCCATTGAGAACAATTGATGCCATTTCCTTATTCTTCTGTTTGCTCTTTTGAAGTTATGGGAGGTTAAGTAGTTTATTTCAGATATTTAAAGTCACATGTAATTGATATTTTTTTTCCCCTTGATACCTTTCTACTGTAACGCCTCATTGAAGCCCATCTGTTCTCATGAAAACACATTTGTTATTATGGACATGGGTTACTGACCATTTACTGACAGCTTCTTGAAGGGTGTCACACCTCCACTAATGACATTAGTCAATGCCCACCCCCCCCCGAAAAGGTCAAGCAAATGGAAGGCATAATGCGTTTGTTTTTTTTTTCCTTAAAGGTAATATAATGTAAAAATTAGAGGTATAACTTGTACTTTTAAGTTAACTTAAAATATCAAAGTATTTGGGTGTCTATAAAATTGCTTTGGAAATGCCTTCAAATTCAAATGTGCACATAATAATCTGGTAACTGTATCTCATGTACAATTAAGAAATCCTCATGAACAAATTGTAATTCAGTTACTGAGTATTTTTTCAGTAAAATAATTTTACTGATAACAAAAAATAGCAATATGTGTTTTTTTTCTTCATCAGATCTCCTAGAAATATTCTTCTAATAATGCCTTTATTTGGAAATGAATGGTGGACACTTGTTTTGCCATGCTTCATGAATCCAATATGTTAACTTCACACTAAAGCAGAAATAAAAACTGGTAGCTGGAGAGGTTACCGATATATATTATGAAGATCATTTGTGAAAAAAGACAGGAAGTTCTTTGTAACTTGATACAAAGGACCCAGTGTCTAGCAGCCATTAAATCTGTGTGATTTTCCTATCAATAATTTCTCACTTCTGGGAAATCTCCTTATATCACATTTAATTTCCTGTACTTGCTTTACAGTAAAATCGTAAGCCTATCGCTATGGAAACAAGCTTCAGTAATAAGGTCATGCATCAAATATAGGGATGAGAATTGAGCACAGCAATTCAAAAAGAAAATGGGTCCCACAATTGATTTATAAACTGTCAGCATGTACAAATGTTGCTATTCGATGCCCTGTTTTTTTCTGCATGGCTGAATCATGCTGTCACTTTAACATATGGTTTTGTCTTATCAGAATTGCAACAAGGGATTCATTATTTCCTAATATCCCAGTCCCAGCTGCTTTTTAGGAGGAAATGAACAACTAACAATTGTAAAAGCCATTAAAGTGGGTCAAGGACATGACTGGAGATATAAGGGAATCAATGCATTAGCCATAGGTTTATATGTGAGCCCTCAAAGGAAAAGCCATGAAATATGGATGAGGGAAGCCACCAAGACACGCCTACCAGCACCAGCATCTCTGTCCGGCTGTCCGGCAGTCCCTTCCCCCTTCGTCTCCACCACAAATCTGCTATTACTCACCCATACCTTCTTCCTCTTCCTCTTCCTTCAGGCTCCCCCAGCCCACCCTTTTGTGCCTGGTTGTGGCAGTGTGTGAAATATTCCAGCTGAAGTGAGTTTGCTGTTTAAGTAATCATTGCATTTATCTACGGTATGCCTATATATGGCATTTGCCAGGGAAGAGGGCATTGGGTGGCATAAGAAAACCAAAGCCTGTTCGGGCACACTGCCTGTCTGCATAACTTCAAGTGCTCACAAAAGCATGCATCCTGCCTATTAATACAAATCAGGATCAGACATATTTTAAAATGACGGAGGAGCTCAGTACTGCTCATTTGTATGACTCCTTTATCTGACACATAAAATGCAGGTCTCTCAGCCTTTAATAATGAGACATGATATAAATCAGGTGTGATAAATAAGGTAGACAAGCAAAATGTAGAGTGTTAAGGTATTATCAATGACCAAGTGGCCTATCAGCCTAGCTGGCCAAGCTGGTGTTCAGCCGGTCGGCATGCCGATCTCCTGGTTTTACTTGCTGAAAAGTGACCAGAACTCCTCTACAACCAGCCCACAAACCAGCTTATGCTGGTTTAATATGTTTTTAGGCTTTGACTTTTATTCGCCCTTGGGCCATCCAAGATGTAGGTAATTTATTTCTCCATCGGAACGGATTTGAAATAATAGCATTTCATTATTTGATCACCAATGGATCATCTGCAGTGAATGGGTGCCTTCAGAATGAGATTCCAAATTTATCACTGGAGGAAGCATTATTCTAGTTTATGAACTTGTATTTTAGCCGGAAGCTATGTTTTAAAGTTTGGATTTGGATTTCTTTCTTACAAGCATGCCGGATCTTCACTTCACAAGATGTTAAATGTTGGACTTGAATTATGTGAATTATGGATTAGTGTGATGTTTTTATCAGCTGTTTTGACTCTCATTCTCATTTTTGAGCAAGTAATGTAATGCTAAATTTCTTCAAAATTATCATTTGAAGAAACTAATCTATGTCTTGGATGGCCTGAGGGAGAGGGTGCAGCAAATTTTCATTTTTAGGTGAACTATTCCTTTAAGATGTTTTATACTTGTTTCTTTCCATCAAGGATCATTGAGAACCACCTTAGGTACTAAGGTTATTAGACTTTTAGATTATACATTTTTTCCCCCCATAAATAATCTAAATTTAAATGTTTTTTGATGTTTGTCTTCTGTCCTCTTGGGATCTCTTTTTTCATGTTGATGTACAGTAGAGGGCGCTCTCACCTGTGTCAAATCACACAGGCTGTGCACGCATCAGGACAGGAGCGAGGATATACAGGTTTCCTGAGGCTCGGACTACTTTACGTGGTTTTGTTTTTTTTACATTATGTTTTCAACTGTGAATTTCAATAAAATTTTAAAACACTTAATTGACTTGATTTTTATTTTATTTTATATAATATATTGCCAAATCACCAGTACACCCAATACTACTAAAGAAAGAATAAAACAAAGTGCCTGTAATGCTAATAAAATATAATGACAATTTTAAAGGAATTGTAATCAAACATTAAGTTAATATAGTATTATGTCAATTTAAAATACACAACATTGTTTGTAATGAATTTAGATAGATACATTTCCAGCCAACGGGGTCATGTTTTAACGCTTAAAATGCTAAAATTTGTTACATTTGCTGTGTGGTTGGCGCTGAATGTATTCAGAAACCATTCAAACAATAATATACAAATTCTTTAATTTTACTGTTACAAAAATGTCAGAATTATTGATGGAAAAAGAACATGCATTTTATTGCTCGTTGTGAAACAGTAATGAAATAGACAGCGTAAGTTTTTGACAATGCTCCGCCCTCGAATGGCTATTGGCCAAACGTATCAGCAAGAGGCTTTGTGATTGGATCAACCAGCAGTCAATCATGCGAGATCTCCTCCAGGCGTGTGGTAGCTGTGAAACATATCTTCTGTCGTGAAGCGATCAGACCGAGGGAGAGATCAGCACAGACCATCACCGCGCAAACACACCACGCTTGTGATTTTTTTGTATGTCAGAAACGGAGGATCCTGTAGCCGGTCAACGGCCGTTTCCCATCTAATATTCATAACGCATAAATCAGCGGCATGAGGAATTGTATCTGGATTAGGAATTGGCTCCCAATCGCGTGCCTGCTGTTAACGATATGGACGAAGGTGAGAGCGCTGATTGTTTCCAGTATTGCAGATAGATTTAATTGCCATAGCAGTGATCAGCAGGCAAAAGTTGATGGGTGTGGGCTGGAGATTTCAATGGATTTTGCTCAAAGTAATCGATATTTGAATTACGCAGCCACATGTGCAATTGGAAATGTCAGATGTAATGCATGTTAACTTGCACTCCGATAAAATTAAGGGTGGATCAATTAGAGGATCTTTTAAAATCGCTGTTTCCAGCCCCTGTAACGTTACGCACTAACAGGTTAGCAAAATTGTAGACTGATTCTCTGGAGACTTGAATGCTAAAGCGCGCGCCACGCATTCCCTCAAATAATATGACCGTAGTTTTGCAAACACGATCTGCATTTCAATAATAAAACACCAGAATTATGGCTTCTGATTATTTATTTTATTTTTTTATTCATATGTTATTTTTAGGTGTCCCAATCCTCTGGCTATTTTGAGTTACAACTGATTGCTGTAGAGAATGTAAACGGTGAGTTGTGGGACGGGGAATGTTGCGACGGCACGCGGAACTCTAAAGACCAGCGCTGCGCACGGGACGAGTGCGATACATACTTTAAAGTGTGTCTGAAGGAGTACCAGTCTGAAGTCATCACCACTGGGCCGTGCACCTTTGGCTCTGGATCTACTGACGTTCTCGGTGGAAATATAATTTCTTTTAAGACTGCAAAGAACAACCCCAGCAAAACGAGCGATGTTGGAAAGATCATCATCCCCTTTCACTTCGCCTGGCCGGTAAGTGCGCATCTTTGCATTAACTATAATAATAATAATAATAATAATAATAATAATGCGCCGCGGTGAGCTGTCACTACTCGGAAGTTGAGTGCACTATATTGTTACAGTAATGACAGGGTCTCTTTTTTTAATCTTGGGCGTTTAAGGCTGCTGTGCCCTTACGATTTTTCTGTGAAAAAAAAGAAGTCATTTGTTATAATGGTTAAGAACGGTTATCTTTCATTCACTTTGCTGTGCGTGTTTAAAACTAGGGTGCATTTAAGGTGACACGCATCTCTTAAAGAGATGGCTCACTCGAATCAAAATTCTGTCTTGTATTCATCCTCATCATGTTGTTTCCAATCTGTATGACTTATTTTCTTCATTAGAGCACAAAAGGAGATGTTAGACAGAATGACAGTCCTCATTCACTTGCATCGTATGGAACACGATTCAGTGTAAGTGAACGGGGACTGAGTCTGTTATTCACACAGGTTTAGAAAGAAAAAAAAAACATGAGAGAATATTACGCGTGGTTGAGTCTTAAAACGTAGTGAGCTGCCTACCTAGATAGCCTATCATTTTTAGCTCACTAGGTTCTGACGCCGCTTCTGCATTGGTTTCATTTGGCTTTTCTTTGCGAGTGATGCGAATCTTTATCAAAGATTCACTTAATGGCTTATTGAAATATTATTTTTTTAACTTAAACATTTTTCAAAAAAAAAAATTTACTTAAAAATGTTTTAGGGTAAACTGATGTCGTAACAAATGCTCAACGACAAATACATCTATACAGTGCTAATACATTCATTTGGAATCATCTTCAAACATTGTGAGAAGGTTCTAGTGGCTAATATTGCACTTTTATAGTAGTGACAACCATAACTAGTAACTGTGGGATTTTAGTGGAAAGTATAGTTTCTATGGCAATGTGTTGTAAAGCTGGCCTTGTACTACTTGTCTCTCTCTCTTGTGTTGATATGTGAAAAACTTATCAAGTGTCTCTCCAGACACTCAGGCACATTACTGCTGCTGATATCAGGTAGCAAATCACTGCAATGTTTTATGCGGTTCAGTGTCACACCTGCAAACAACAACAGCAACAACAACAACAACAAAATAGGTGTTTTGTAGTATTGACTGTCTGCTTTGGATGGCAGCCCAGTTAGGCACACATTCACCTGGCAGACCCCTATACTAGCCCTCCCATAGGCATGAAAAACTACCCCCCCCCCCCAACACAAACACCTAACCGTTTAAGTTAATCTGTAACATGCTATCACACTGACCCTTTCAGAGCCGCCTTTGATGCTACACCTGCATCTCTTCTGACCACCGCTTGAAATTTCACCTTATATGTCCCTGTATAACTCCGAGCACATGTTGTGTGGTTGTACATCCGTCTCTAAAGGCTGTGATTGAGTTTGAATTTCGAGTGCTGAGTGTTTGCAGTTTCTTAGTGTCCCATGGAAGTTAATGAAATTGCCAGAGGAATGTGTTCATGAGTGCCTCTGCATCCGGACATCTGTTTGATGTGCTTGGTGTAACCTCATCTAGGGTGCATTGTGTAAAGATTTCTAGCACCTCACCCATAGGAGGGGCAGTTTGTTTTCTTATATCTCTGGATTGTTTGGCATGGTAGTTTGCTTATTAGTATTAAAACAGATTTCCCTATTTGATTTGATAATGTTTTAAGTTTTAAGCGCATGCAACCTGCGAGGAACATGTTTTTGCCATTATTTTGTTGTATAAAGCCTTTTTATAATGTCAAATATAATTTGGACTACAAACTATGGTAAACTATGGCTTTTTTGTTTTGTTTTGGGGATGTAGATTCAGTAGCAGGAATGCAGGAAACACTTGCATAAAGTTAAGATTGATCTTGTGTTTTTAAGAAGTGCATATAAAGATTTTGACACAGCCCTACTTGGGTGCATTTATCAGTCAGTCTGACTGTTTATTTTTTTATTTAACGCAGATTTTGAGCTTGGATCTTCACTTGTTAGTTCTAGTCCCTTGCAGTTGTGTAACACCGAGTTAATTTACAGTTTTAGTGGACGTGTAACTCCAGCGTAAGAGATTGAGAGACTGTAAAGAGCCTCTCTGGTGGCACAGTGAATGTTGACGACAGAGACGGCAGCTGTATCCGTCTGTCAGAGTGGAGGACCACTACGCTTCAAGGCTAAACGCCAGCGTCAGCCACACCTGACTGGGAGCTTGCTGGGCAGTTGCTAGGAGACCGTTACATGGATAAACAATTATCTATTGCCCTCAGAGTTCCCTTCCCCCTTAACTGGTCTTTCAGTGGAGCCACTCGTTCTCGTCTCACCTGGGAAAGAAGTGCTAGAGCCTCACAACTGATTACACTTTTGAGTGTGTAATTAGCCAGTCACAGCTGGCTGTGTCTCCGGTCAACAAAAAG